>NC_046966.1:27241336-27333836 GCF_009769545.1 Cyclopterus lumpus
TGACTGCTGATACACTAGCAAACTTTGTAAAGAGTTGTACCTGAGTCAGGAGGAGTTGTACTTGAGTCATGACGTATACCCGAGTCAGGAGGAGTTGTACTTGAGTCATGACGTATACCTGAGTCAGGGAGAGTTGTACCTGAGTCATGACGTATACCCGAGTCAGGGAGAGTTGTACCTGAGTCATGACGTATACCCGAGTCAGGAGGAGTTGTACCTGAGTCATGACGTATACCCGAGTCAGGGAGAGTTGTACCTGAGTCATGACGTATACCCGAGTCAGGAGGAGTTGTACCTGAGTCATGACGTATACCCGAGTCAGGAGGAGTTGTACCTGAGTAATGACGTATACCTGAGTCAGGAGGAGTTGTACCTGAGTAATGACGTATAGCCGAGTCAGGAGGAGTTGTACCTGAGTCATGACGTATACCTGAGTCAGGAGGAGTTGTACCTGAGTCATGACGTATACCCGAGTCAGGGAGAGTTGTACCTGAGTCATGACGTGTACCTGAGTCAGGAGGAGTTGTACTTGAGTCATGACGTATACCCGAGTCAGGAGGAGTTGTACCTGAGTAATGACGTATACCCGAGTCAGGAGGAGTTGTACCTGAGTCATGACGTATACCCGAGTCAGGAGGAGTTGTACCTGAGTAATGACGTATACCTGAGTCAGGAGGAGTTGTACCTGAGTAATGACGTATAGCCGAGTCAGGAGGAGTTGTACCTGAGTCATGACGTATACCTGAGTCAGGAGGAGTTGTACCTGAGTCATGACGTATACCCGAGTCAGGGAGAGTTGTACCTGAGTCATGACGTATACCTGAGTCAGGAGGAGTTGTACCTGAGTCATGACGTATACCTGAGTCAGGAGGAGTTGTACCTGAGTCATGACGTATACCCGTGTCAGGGAGAGTTGTACCTGAGTCATGACGTATACCCGAGTCAGGAGGAGTTGTACCTGAGTCATGACGTATACCCGTGTCAGGGAGAGTTGTACCTGAGTCATGATGTATACCCGAGTCAGGAGGAGTTGTATCTGAGTCATGACGTATACCCGAGTCAGGAGGAGTTGTACCTGAGTCATGACGTATACCCGAGTCAGGAGGAGTTGTACCTGAGTCATGACGTATACCCGTGTCAGGGAGAGTTGTACCTGAGTCATGACGTATACCCGAGTCAGGAGGAGTTGTACCTGAGTCATGACGTATACCCGTGTCAGGGAGAGTTGTACCTGAGTCATGATGTATACCCGAGTCAGGAGGAGTTGTATCTGAGTCATGACGTATACCCGAGTCAGGAGGAGTTGTACCTGAGTCATGACGTATACCCGAGTCAGGAGGAGTTGTACCTGAGTCATGACGTATACCTGAGTCAGGAGGAGTTGTACCTGAGTCATGACGTATACCCGAGTCAGGAGGAGTTGTACCTGAGTCATGACGTATACCTGAGTCAGGAGGAGTTGTACCTGAGTCATGACGTATACCTGAGTCAGGGAGAGTTGTATCTGTGTCAGGTGGGGTGGGGCAGGAGGAGTTGGGGTCGAGGGTTTGGAAACTAACGGGCTGGTTGGGTTGGGTTCCTTTGCTTAGGCCAACACAGATCAGAGGGTATGGCTGCTCGGGTACAACCAGCAGCTCCAAAACCTCCAGAGGACACAGAGGCTGGAAGTCTACGTTCTGGTGAGGACAGACACAAGTCAAAAGTTATCATTGGATACGATTCTCAGTCTTTACCAACACACTGATCATATTTTAGAGCCTAATGGGTTTTGATACAATTCATGTCAAGTTATGGTTCCAACATGAGCAGTTTCCCCACTTGAGAAGGATTGATCCGAAGTCACAAAGATTTTAACTGGATTTCACTCAATGGCCAAAAAACCTTTCCTCTTTTTATGTTGGTAGGTTCAGCCTATTAAGGCATATAAGGTGAAAAACCTTTCAATAGAAAACCCCCCAAATATATTCAATATACAAATTAGTGCAACACGCTAAGCGCTCATGATAGTTTGAGTGATCAAGCACTATTCTCTCTAATCTAAACATCTACGATTTTCACCACATACAGCTAAATCCTACTGTTGCCGTAGCCGCCAACTTAACAGCAAGCATCTATTTATTACTAACAATATCTATTTACACTTCATTTTAGCACCACTGGTGACCAAAGACCAGGATGTACTTATAATACCATCAACAATTACACCTCTCTTACCGTCACCGTTTACTGTGCTTCCACTAACATGTGATTAGCAAATATAGCAACCGTCACCAGACAGTCAACCATAAACAAACAATGATATTTCTACAGCACAAAGTTAAAATATCGCCACATGTAAGTGGACTCCGGATCCCCGCGACTCAAAGCTAATGCTCGCACTCACCAAAGTGATACAAAGTCTCTCAGTTGTTGGAGAGTTCGCCGCTCTCACCGGCTGCCTCTCCGGACTTGTAGACTAGTCAGTTCTGCACAGTCTCACCCAGATCTTGATCCAACACTCACCAATCTGTCAGTGCAGCGTTTGTCCGATTCAAACCTTATTGAACGCAACCGCCACGTGTGACTGCTTATCTAGTTGTTTTAGGTAGAGTGGTTCCGCCCTGTTTCTTTTGTAAACACCTCTGAGGTCCTCCTGGACATCTGAGATCTTCCCCCTGTGGCTAAGATGTTCTTGTTCTTAGTGTGGATGACTGATTCAGACATGTCCTTCTTACCTTAACCAGCATGAACTTCTGCATAGGCTCCACCCACTCCAGCAGGACCACACCTGATTGGAATGCTCCACACAGGTACTTATGACCGGTGTAGGGATTTCTCACTGAACAGAGAGAGGGGTGGTGGAAGAAAACCTTCAGTTTTCTTCTGTATGTGTTAGTAATACTCAACTCTACACCTCCTCTGAATATCAGATTTTGAAAACATGACGATTCAGTAAGATCTGCTCATAGCACAAGTTTCTGTCAATATACATCATCCTTTCTGTCTGTCAGACCCGGAGGGGAGACAGATAAGCTTAGTTAGGACAACTGCTGTGAGACAGCGCAAAGTGTGTGGTGCATGATGGGAAATAGTGGACTCACCAACGCAGCATTTTAGACAGCCTTTGGTATCGGGAATCTTATTGGAGATGGAAAACTTCCTGTACATAAACAAAAAAAGACCGTCAGAAGGAAGTTTAAACTGATGAGACACAACATAAAGAAGTTGAGAGAGGAACAATGCTGAGATGACATTTGTCAAATATATGAATTCATAAAAAACATTAATAGCATGTTGCATGTATTAGGATACTGCATGTATTAACATGTTGCATGTATTAGCATGCTGTGTCGAAGACGGACCGGGGCAGGATGCGGTCGGGCAGATGGCGAGTCGAGATGGAAACGGTCATTCTCTGTTTCTGTCGAGTCTGTTCAAACAGACCAGCCAGACTGTGGCAGTACAGCTGAGAGGCTTTACCTGGAGACAAGACTCAGGGTCAGTTACCATTCTGACATGATCATAAACGAGAAAGAACATTGTATTTTCTTCTTTCTAGTTCGCTAAATATGTTTTTGTTTACATTTCCTTTGAATATTTTAAATGTACATTTTCAAATGAGCACATCATAAAATTCAGTTTTTTCAATACTTTGAGTCTGTGTCCGTATGTGATATGAACACAGTAATAAGGTGTTTTCACTTATATATAATGGAGAGATTAAGAAAAACATGCACTTTAAATAAGCAAATGTCTGACCTGAAATGGAGATCAGAGCATTGTTCATCACATAGACTCAGGTGCACCTGCGAGGAAACAACTACAGACAGAAAGAAACCAATCACATCCTGAGTTAAACTGTGCTGTAGTCTCATAGACATTTCAGAAATTTCAGGAAAATTAATAACTTAATTTCAGAATTATGCTCATTGTGCAGGAACTAAGTTATGTAAGATATACTTATCATTATATTCCAGAAGTGATCTTTAATTGAGTAAAACAACATCATCTCGGTGATTTAATGACGTCATGACGGCAGCAGGTGCGAAAGAAAGAGCTGCATTAGGCATGAGTTCATATAGTTTTCCTACCGTGTGATCGGGTGATAATGTTTATTATTTTGTATTTAATTTTGAACGTTTTGCTGCATAAAATAAAGACTAAAGGAAAAGAGTAAAACAATCTCCTGACATTCACATACGAAAAGGAAGTCACTGTCTGCAGCTCTTTAGCGGTTCAACAACAAACAACGCCGACGGAACACCGCTACATTTAGTAGAAGAACTTCTCCAGGGAGTTGACAAGTGGATGTCGGTTACCAGCTGAAACCTGAGGAAAGGAACCCAAAGAGTCCGGAGCGCTGTGCTGCTTTTGACCAAACCAAGACGTTGGACAAGATAAAGAAAGGACCGGAGACCCGTCTATGAAGCTTCTTTGACGTTAATGAGGATTGATGTTGCCAATATGATCCAGGATGCTCGCTTTGTTAAGGACTGAAGTCTCTGCGTGTTTCAGAAGTTGTGATGCACATGTCTGATGAGAATGGTGGAAATGCTTTTTGAACATTTCCACGCAATTTACGCATTGCTTTATTAATATGATGGCTGAAGATAAGGAATTATTTAATGCTGAAGAAATGGAATCTAAGAGAACAGAAAGTTAACAGAGAGTGCATTGGAGGAGAAGCTGGACAGGCTCATTGGAACCAGGAGAGGAGTATTAGCTTGGATAACTGGAAAAAGAAAAGAAATTGAAAGTTTAATGAGTGATGCTGGCAATCTGCAAAAGTTAATGCATATGGATTTTATTTTAACACTCTTATCAGTGAGCTTAAAAAGATCAGTGGACAAGTAGCAGATCTACTGTCTGAATAAGAAAAAGAGGCAGATGTTAATAACTGGTTGGAGCCAAAGATGATGACTGAGACATTTTTCAGAAGAAGCTGAACAATGGATGTGTGCTTTGATTGAACAAAGAAACAAGCAAGGAAGATACAGCTGCTGAAGAGGACTTGGACGGTGATCAAGATGAAGATGTGGATCCTGATGATAGTGCTTCACAAGAGATCATCAGTTTGTGCTACTGAAGAAGCAAAGTTAGCTGCTTGGTGGACCGCGCTGCAGCTTTAGTGCGGATTAAAGCCAAGCTGGAAAGGCTGACTTTGGAAGCAGCAATCGCTGTAAAAAGAGCTCAAGTAAAAGTACAGAGGTCAGAGGATGGCATGAACAGCTATGTTGACGTTTACAAGTGAAGGAGGAGGAGCAAAGACTTGCTCCACCTACTAACATGGCTGTAAATGGAACAGTTCCAACCCGGCTGCGCAATCTACAGAGCCACAAACGGTGAGGCCAAGACGGACAGACAACAGTGTGACAGAAGCAGTAATGACATTCTTCAAGTAATGCAAAATCACAGAAATGTTGGTTAATCCTCAGAAACAAGCTCAGCTACCAGTTAAAGAGGTTACACTTACCTACAGGTACTTTATCAGAGCTTTTGAACAAGCTATTTAACAGAAAACTGATAATGATCCAGACAAACTGTACTGCTTACAACAACACACTGCAGGAGAACCGCAGGAACTCGTACGGAGCTGAGAGCACATGCCGTCACACAGAAGGTTCAAGGAAGCCAAACGACTGCTTCAGAAGAACTATGGAGATGAGCTGATGATAGCAAGTGCTTACATTGACAAGGATTTAAGGTGGCCACAAATCAAATCTGAAGATGGGAAAGCACTGAATGCTTGTGCTATTTTTTCTGAGTGGATGTCGTAAGACAATGGAAGATGTGGAGTTCATGGAGGAGATGGATAACCCCACAAATATGAGAATTGTGTTATCCAAATTTCCATATAAAATGAGAGAGAGGGGGGGCAATATAGCATTTGACCTCAAGGAAAATAGAGGACACAGAGCAAAATTCGCTGATCTTGTTAACTTTATTGACCGTCACGCAAAGATTGCTAGACCCACTCTTTGGAGACTTCCAGGACAGACGCACATCTACAGTCAGCAAAAGCAAGGAAAAGGAGAAACTTTTCAAAAGTGGAATGAAGAGAAGCAGGTTTGCAAAAAGGTCAGTGTTCAGATGTAGATGTGTTGCAGGTAAGTGGAGGAGGAGCTGCATCGACAGCGTTACTGCAGATAGCCAAAGACTTTAACTTAAAGGTGGTTCTATAGGTTGCAGACATCACACAGGTGAGTTACAGAGTGGGCGGGGCTTTCTGACAGAGGACTATGCTTTATGGTACCCTGGTTTCCATGGTGATCATTATCACGGGGCGGGCCTCCATCCTAATGAGGAGGGGCAGACATGAGATGTTCTGACAGATAGACATGATCCAACTAGACAGACGGACATAGAGACAGGTGAGAGGACATACCTGAGTGAGAGGGTCTTCATGAGGATGGCCGGGCCGCAGCATGGAGTCTTTTACACTGAAATAGATAGAGAGTGAACCTTTCTCTTCATTTCAACTGCTGTGATACAATGACATCATCAATGACACAGTCACCTCATTTAAGAGTATACTTAAGACTTTCCTCTTTAATAGTGCTTATAGTTAGGGCTGAATCAGGTTTGCCCTGGTCCAGCCCCATGATATGCTGCTATAGGCTTATAGGCTGCTGGGGGATGTTTTAGGATACACTGAGCACCTATCTCCTCTTCTCTCTCTCCTTATGGATGAATTTACATCTCTCCATTGCACCTGCCTCCTTCTTTGTGCCTCCTGCCTCAAAGGCCTGGCCTCATTGGTCCTCCTGCCTCCGTAGCCCTTTCCTGATCCGATGTGAGGTCAAAGGTCAGGGATGTCGTATGTGTACAGATTGTAAAGCCCTCTGAGGGGAGTTTGTGACTTGTGATTTTGGGCTACACAAAATAAACTGAATTGAATTTGAATTGAATTAAATGCATTGAAGAAGGCCTCTGTAAAAAGTCAGTCAGAAAGCTGCAGCTCGAGCCCTCACTAAGACCAGGAAAGTGGATCACATCACTCCAGTTCTGAGGTCTTTGCACTGGCTTCCTGTCCAACAAAGAACTGGTTTATGAAGCACTGAATGGTTTAGGGCCTAAATACATGGGTGATCTGCTGCTACCTTATGAACCATCCAGACCCCTCAGGTGGTCTAGGACTAGTCTACTTCCTGGTCCAAGAGTCAGAACTAAACATGGAGATGCAGTGTTCAGGTCTTCTGATCCACATATCTGGAACACATATCTGTTTTAATGTTCTTAATTGTTTTTAAATCTTTCTTTTGCATTATGTTATGCTTTAATGGTTTTATGTGAAGCACCTTGAAGTCTTGTTGAAATGTGAGATACACATAAACTTGCCTTGCCTTGAACAGGTGTGTCGGTGTTTGAACAGGTTTGACTGATATACACCTGTATGACATCATACCTGTGCTTGGGGGCTTACCTTTTATTGAGCTTGCCCTCCACAGAGTTCAGCAGGCTCCTGAAACAAACAGTTTATTTTTCTTTTATGTTGCGAAGGAGCACAGAGAGGAACCACAGTGTGACCCTCAGCGAGGAGGATGGAGGTCAGAGGTCATTCAGACCGTAGAAGAAGAAAACATGGCGGTGACCTGAGCTCAGGACATTAAGTTGAAATGTCAGCCGTCCATTTAAAAAACATACAGGGCTGCATTTTCTTCACCGCAAATATTCTAAAGTGCTCGAATGCAGCGTCTTTAAATTTTCATCAGCTACACCGCTGCTCTGTGCCCCCCACCCACCTTGAAAGGAGTGATACATTATTCAGACTGAGCTGAGAGAAACAGTGCAGCTCTCAAACCGAAGCACTCAGCTGGAAACTAAACACATGAATGCACCTGAAAATAAAGGATGCAGGTGTTTAGAGAACCTAAAGACGCTCGCCGACCAGAAGGTGGCGATGAAGGCTTACGTCACCGATACGTCAAATACCAGAAAAGAAGATTCTGATTATGTGTTGGGAACTTATTCATGTGTGGACAACAGGCCAAAATGTAGAGAGGAAAATATACATTTATTCAGAAAAAAACACGAGAATATTTCAGTAGCTCCGCCCCTTTATCTTCCTTTTAGATTGAAACTGGTGACATCAAACATCAAAGCATGTGTTTGTCTGATTCTTTATCAGTAACTGCTGGATCTAATTCTAAGTTCACGTGTTTCTAATGTTGTTGTTGACACTGTGTTAACCTTCACACTAATAATCATCAGTGACATATAGATTCATGTTTTCATGAGCTCAACTGTCAGCTTCTCACCCGTTTCCACTGAGGATGACTGCTGGTCCTGCAGCAGCATCTTCCTCCATCTGCAGCTCCTGCAGGAGGTATACAAATGTATTATTTTCAGCTGAACAACTCTTCTCTCCTCCTCCTCCTCCCCCTCTTCCTCCTCCTCCTCCTCCTCCTATTCATAAGAGCATATCGGATTGGTCGGCAGAGCGTTGGCGCTGATTCAGCAACTTTCAACTGTGAAAGTCCCAACGGACCAAAACACTGCTGCACCTCACATTACATCCTCATCTTCATCAGCACACAGGAAGTGTGTGTACGTGTATGTGTGTACGTGTGTGTGTGTGTTACCGTAGCTGGTTCTGATGGGAACACTGGCACACATGTGATTGGACTAAATGACTAATTAAGACAGAAGTGACATCATCCAGGTGCAATAGGGAAGGGAGCGTGAACGTCATAAGGTGAGGACAAAGAAGAACAACTTAGTTAAAAGAATGACTGCATTAGCATGTTATTAGTGTGTTGTTAGCATGTTAGCCTGTTATCAAGTTATTAATGTGTTAATAGAATGTTGTTTGTGTGCTGTTAGCATGCTATTTGCATCGTATTCATGTATTATTAGCGTGTTGTAAACATGTGTTGCAGTCAGACAACTATTCAATAATAATAACAATAGAGCAATAATAATAATAATAATAATAATAATACACAGACTGTTAGCCTCATGCTAACAGGAACAAGGACAGATAATTAGTTAGCATGTGTATGGTCAGGTGTACCAGGTGGGATCTCGCAGTGAAGAATAGCTCCTCCTCACAGTCCAGGAAGCGATCCGACTGTAAAGAAGAAGAGAAGAATGTGCTGAGTCTCATCACCTGTGTGTCCACCAGGTGGTACAATATGTTAATGAGGTGGGCGGATTAGGTTACACTGGACAGGTGTTGTTAACACCTTGGTGAAGACACATATGAGATACATATCATACACTATATTATTCATGGTAAGGGCATTATTTTGACCACATGAAGTTAGCCTGATGTGACAGGAAACTCATGGATTCAGACTGAGTGGTCGACCCGTGATTAACATGCATGGGACAAGTGACTAGTGCTGAGTGCTTAGACGAGTAGTGACAAGTGGTGACAAGTGTGTATATATATATATATATATATATATATATATGTATAGTTCTTTATGAGTTGTAGTGGTCTTTAATGGGGTTGTAGTAATAATAATAATAATAATAATAATAATAATAATAATAATAATAATAATGCATTTAATTTATATAGCGCTTTTCATAATACTCAAAGACACTTCACATAATTAAAACATCCGAAAAGCTAAAAATAAATAAATAAGAATAGCTAAAATACAGGTAAAACAAATAAAACAAATAAATAGGGACTTTGAGTCGCTCGGACCCTGATAAGAAAGAAAACAAAAACAAACAATCACACATTAAAAGCAGTTCTGAACAGGTGGGTTTTGATTTGTGATTTGAATGAGGAAAGATCAGTGCAGTCTCGGATGAGTTTGGGGAGAGAGTTCCAGAGGGAGGGGGCAGATATAGAGAAGGTCTGTCACCCCACGGTGCTTGGTCCTATGTGGGATGGAGCAGGTCTGTGAGGTAGGAGGGGGCCTGATGGAGTGTGGTGGTGGAGCAGGTCTGAGGTAGGAGGGGGCCTGATGGAGTGTGGTGGTGGAGCAGGTCTGAGGTAGGAGGGGGCCTGGTGGAGTGTGGTGGTGGAGCAGGTCTGAGGTAGGAGGGGGCCTGATGGAGTGTGGTGGTGGAGCAGGTCTGAGGTAGGAGGGGGCCTGGTGGAGTGTGGTGGTGGAGCAGGTCTGAGGTAGGAGGGGGCCTCATGGAGTGTGGTGGTGGAGCAGGTCTGTGAGGTAGGAGGGGGCCTGATGGAGTGTGGTGGTGGAGCAGGTCTGTGAGGTAGGAGGGGGCCTGATGGAGTGTGGTGGTGGAGCAGGTCTGAGGTAGGAGGGGGCCTGATGGAGTGTGGTGGTGGAGCAGGTCTGAGGTAGGAGGGGGCCTGGTGGAGTGTGGTGGTGGAGCAGGTCTGAGGTAGGAGGGGGCCTCATGGAGTGTGGTGGTCGAGCAGGTCTGAGGTAGGAGGGGGCATGATGGAGTGTGGTGGTGGAGCAGGTCTGAGGTAGGAGGGGGCCTGATGGAGTGTGGTGGTGGAGCAGGTCTGTGAGGTAGGAGGGGGCCTGGTGGAGTGTGGTGGTGTAGCAGGTCTGTGAGGTAGGAGGGGGCCTGATGGAGTGTACTGGTGGAGCAGGTCTGTGAGGTAGGAGGGGGCCTGATGGAGTGTGGTGGAGGAGCAGGTCTGAGGTAGGGTTAGGGTTACAGCACAGAGACAGCACTGGTGAAAATTACAAATGACCTCCTAATTGCATCAGATAAAGGACTCATCTCTGGACTTGTTTTGTTAGACCTTAGTGCTGATAAAGGACTCATCTCCGTACTGGTCTTGTTAGACCTTTAGTGCTGATAAAGGACTCATCTCTGTACTGGTCTTGTTAGACCTTAGTGCTGATAAAGGACTCATCTCTGTACTAGTCTTGTTAGACCTTTAGTGCTGATAAAGGACTCATCTCTGTACTGGTCTTGTTAGACCTTTAGTGCTGATAAAGGACTCATCTCTGTACTAGTCTTGTTAGACCTTTAGTTCTGATAAAGGACTCATCTCTGTACTGGTCTTGTTAGACCTTAGTGCTGATAAAGGACTCATCTCTGTACTGGTCTTGTTAGACCTTTAGTGTTGATAAAGGACTTATCTCTTTACTGGTCTTGTTAGACCTTTAGTGCTGATAAAGGACTCATCTCCGTACTGGTCTTGTTAGACCTTTAGTGTTGATAAAGGACTTATCTCTTTACTGGTCTTGTTAGACCATAGTGCTGATAAAGGACTCATCTCTGTACTGGTCTTATTAGACCTTAGTGCTGATAAAGGACTCATCTCTGTACTGGTATTATTAGACCTTAGTGCTGATAAAGGACTCATCTCCGTACTGGTATTATTAGACCTTAGTGCTGATAAAGGACTCATCTCCGTACTGGTATTATTAGACCTTAGTGCTGCGTTCGACACCATTGATCATGACATCCTATTACAGAGACTGGATCAGTCGATTGGCATTTCAGGTACCGCACTAAGTTGGTTTAAATCCTAATTATCAGATCGATCTCAATTTGTATTTGTAAACGATGAAGCCTCAATGACCACCAACGTTAATCACGGAGTTCCACAAGGTTCTGTGCTTGGACCAATTTTATTTACCTTATATATGCTTCCTTTGGGCAACATGATCAGGAAACACTCTATAAACTTTCATTGCTATGCAGACGATACTCAATTATATCTATCGATCAAACCAGAGGAGACCAACCAGCTCGCTAAACTTCAAGAATGTCTTAAAGACATAAAAACATGGATGACCTGCAACTTCCTGATGTTAAACTCAGACAAAACTGAAGTTATTTTACTGGCCCTGAACACCTCAGAGATCAATTATCTGGTCATGTGGTTTCTGTAGATGGCATTTCCCTGGCATCCAACACCACTGTAAAGAATCTCTAGTTATCTTTGACCCAGACTTGTCCTTTAACTCCACGTTAAGCAAATCTCAAGGATTGCATTTTTTCATCTACGTAACATTTCAAAAATCAGGCACATCTTGTCTCAAAAAGATGCAGAAAAGCTGGTTCACACGTTTGTTACTTCCAGACTAGATTACTGCAACTCCTTATTATCAGGCTGCTCTAATAAGTCTCTTAAGTCCCTCCAGTTGATCCAGAATGCTGCAGCTCGTGTACTCACAAAAACTAAGAAAAGAGATCACATGACTCCTGTATTAGCTGCTCTGCACTGGCTCCCTGTAAAGTCAAGAATCACATTTAAAATTCTTCTCCTCACCTAGAAAGCCTTGATTGGTGATGCACCATCATATCTTAAGGAGCTTGTAGTACCATATTGCCCCACTAGAGAGCTGCTCACTAAATGTGGGGCTACTTGTGGTTCCTAGAGTCCTAAAAAGTAGGATGGGAGCCAGAGCCTTCAGTTATCAAGCTCCTCTTTTATGGAACCAGCTTCCACTTTCAGTCCTGGAGGCAGACACAGTCACCTCATTTAAGAGTAGACTTAAGACTTTCCTGTTTAATAGTCCTTATAGTTAGGGCTGAATCAGGTTTGCCCTGGTCCAGCCCCTTGATATGCTGCTATAGGCTTATAGGCTGCTGGAGGATGTTTTAGGATACACTGAGCACCTATCTCCTCTTCTCTCTCTCCTTATGGATGAATTTACATCTCTCCATTGCACCTTATTAACTCTGCTTCCTCCCCGGAGTCTTTGTGACTTCACGTCTCATAGGGTCCATTGGACCTGGAGGTGTCTAATGCCTGGTAAGCCGGCCTCCTGCCTCGGCTCTGCTGATGCGCCCCGCCCCCCCTCCTCTCTACCTCCTTCTGTTTCGTGGATTGTGGAAGTCCATTCATACATTGTCATATTCATGTAATGTGTTTATGTATTTCTGTAACTCTGTTCATCTGGTCACATGACATCTATTCATCTGTCCATCCAGGGAGAGGGATCCCCCTCTGTTGCTCTCCTGAAGGGTTCTTCCCTTTTTTCCCTGTGAAAGGTTATTTTTGGGGAGCTATTCCTGATCCGATGTGAGGTCAAAGGTCAGGGATGTCGTGTTTCCTGTTTTATTTTGAAGTCCTTGTCTCTCGTGTCCTCTGTTTCTCTGCACTTCCTGTCCCTGTGATTGTCTGCCCTGTCCCTGATTGTTTCCTCCTGTGTCCAATCACCTGCACCAGCCCTCTGTATTTAAGTCCTGTTGGTGTCGTTCCCCTTTGTCGGTTCGTCTTGTGTAGATCGTTGAAGAGCATGTGTGTGAGCTTGTTTTGTCTTCTTTGAATCCTGTTGAGCAATAAAGTTGCCTTTTCCAGTGTTGACGGCGTTTGGGTCCAGTTACCTGCAGCTGCACATAACAGATGTACAGTGATGAGCAGTGTTCTACTGTTCTAGACCTGATGTACAGTGATGAACAGTTGTCTACTGTTCCAGACCTGATGTACAGTGATGAGCAGTAGTCTACTGTTCTAGACCTGATGTACAGTGATGAACAGTTGTCTACTGTTCTAGACCTGATGAGCAGTGGTCTACTGTTCCAGACCTGATGCACAGTGATGAACAGTTGTCTACTGTTCTAGACCTGATGTACAGTGATGAACAGTAGTCTACTGTTCTAGACCTGATGTACAGTGGTCTACTGTTCTAGACCTGATGCACAGTGATGAACAGTTGTCTACTGTTCTAGACCTGATGCACAGTGATGAACAGTAGTCTACTGTTCTAGACCTGGTGTACAGTGATGAGCAGTGGTCTACTGTTCTAGACCTGATGTACAGTGGTCTACTGTTCTAGACCTGGTGTACAGTGGTCTACTGTTCTAGACCTGGTGTACAGTGATGAGCAGTAGTCTACTGTTCTAGACCTGGTGTACAGTAGTCTACTGTTCTAGACCTGGTGTACAGTGATGAACAGTGGTCTACTGTTCTAGACCTGGTGTACAGTGATGAGCAGTAGTCTACTGTTCTAGACCTGGTGTACAGTGATGAGCAGTAGTCTACTGTTCTAGACCTGATGTACAGTGATGAGCAGTAGTCTACTGTTCTAGACCTGGTGTACAGTGATGAGCAGTAGTCTACTGTTCTAGACCTGGTGTACAGTGATGAGCAGTAGTCTACTGTTCTAGACCTGATGTACAGTGATGAGCAGTGGTCTACTGTTCTAGACCTGGTGTACAGTGGTCTACTGTTCTAGACCTGGTGTACAGTGATGAATGGTTTAGTGCAGAGAAATCAGTCTGCTGCCCACGATGATGCTCAAAGTTTACATTCAAAGAGAATATTCTATCTCTTTATTAGCATTAACGGCACCTTGATGGCTGACCTTAATAATTCAGCAGCTGCTTGATTGTATATATATATATATATATATATATATATATATATATATATATATATATATATATATATATTACATCGCGGTTTCCATGCTGCGATGGATAGGTAGACTGACAGATACTCACCACTTCACCTTGTCTTTCAGCTTGGGCGGTTGAACGTTACTCTTGGTCATCAGCAGCAGAGCTCTAGGAGAGAAAATCAAGTTAGAGGTTTTTTTAATTCCTTTAACTCGTAAGTGGAGCTAACTTTCTGCTGCTAGTATATTATACATATGTATGTGTGTATCATGTTATCATCATTAACATCATTGCATATGTGTGCATGTGTGTTTCATCTATTTTTTGTCTGTTCTTCATTTTTACGCCACTGAGGACAAACATCTTGAACTGTCTGACTATTAGCTGGAGGTGAAGGTATAGAAACTACACCCCCGATTGACACACACACACACACACACACACACACACACCTCATGGGGTGGAGGTCAAACATGGGCGGCTGCAGTTCTGCCAGTTCGATGCCGGTGATGCCGACGGCCCAGATGTCACACAGTGGTTATACCCGCCCTTCCTCTCCACTGCCGCCACCTCCAGAGCCATCCTGCAACAACACACGCGGCTCGAGGTCATTCAATCACAGAGCCCTTCATACGGTCAGTCATCCCAACCAATTACTGTCTATCACTGATAAATACAGCACATCATCATCATCCTCCATCCTGCAACTCTTCAGATCAATGGGAGGGAGAAGACAAGATGGCAGCTATTGAAACTACAGACCGCTGACCTCAGCAGACGAGAACAAGGTCGTACCAGTATGGAGTCCCGATGAAGGACTTCCTCTTAGCGATGGTCATGTTGATCTGAGCCGACACACCAAAGTCCGCTGGCAACAAACACACACAGACACACACACACCAGGTGTCAGAGGTCAAATCGAGCATCCTGCGCATAAGTGTGCATGTTTGGTGTCATGCATTATGTATTAATAATAATAATGCATTTAATTCATATAGCGCTTTTTGTGATACTCAAAGGCACTTTACATAACATAATTATTATGTCCTAAAAGATACAAAAATAAGAATAACTAAAATTACAGGTAAAACAAATAGGGACTTTGTCAGTTGCTCGGACCCTAATAAATAAAAATAATAAGAACATAGAGCAAACAATCACACATTAAAAGCAGTTCTGAACAGGTGGGTTTTGATTTGAATAAGGAAAGATCAGTGCAGTCCCAGATGAGTTTGGAGAGAGAGTTCCAGAGGGAGGGGGCAGATATAGAGAAGGCTCTGTCACCCCATGTCCGGTGCTTGGTCCTATGTGGGATGGACAGGAGATCATCAGAGGAGCGGAGCTGACGGGATGGAGTGTGGTGGTGAAGCAGGTCTGAGGTAGGAGGGGGCCTGATTCTGGAGGGCTTTGAGAGTGAGGAGAAGGATTTTGTAGTGGATCCGTTGTGGGACGGGGAGCCAGTGAAGGTTCTGGACAACAGGGGTCTGGGAGTGGGTGAGCAGGCGAGCAGCAGAGTTCTGGATGTATTGGAGTTTGTTTAGGATTTTGGAAGATGTGCCATAAAGAATACTATTGCAATAGTCAATTCTGGAGGTGATGAAGGCGTGGATTAAAGTTTCAGCAGCAGATGAGGAAAGTGATGGGCGGAGACGGGCAATGTTTTTTAGGTGGAAGAGGGAGGTTCTGGTGATTTGTTTGATTTGATGTTCAAATGAGAGGTTGCTGTCAAACATGACTGAGGTTGCGGATGTGAGGGGAGGGAGACAGAGTGGAGTTGTTGATGGTGAGGCAGAAGTTGTGACTGATGGGGACAGATTTGGAGCCGATGATGATCATATCCGATTTATCACAGTTTAGAGAAAATTGGTTTGCATCCATGATTTAATGTCAGTGAGGCAGTTGGTCAGAGTGGAGTGAGTAGTAGTGGTAATGGCTTTTGTGGAGATGTAGAGCTGGACATCATCAGCGTAGCAGTGGAAGAGGAGACCGTGATGACGTATGATGTTTCCAAGAGGGAGCAGGTAGAGGATGAATAGAAGAGGACCAAGCACCGAACCCTGGGGGACGCCCTGAGACAGAGGAGCAGTGGAGGAGGTGCAGTTGTTGATGCTGATGAATTGTTGTCTGTTTGTTAGATATGATTTGAGCCAGGAGAGAGCAGTTCCACTGATGTTGAGGGACGATTCGAGGCGGGAGAGAAGGATGTTGTGGTGGATGGTGTCGAAGGCTGCAGTGAGATCCAGGAGAAGGAGAATGTTGAGGTGGCCAGAGTCTGAGGAGAGGAGGAGGTCATTGGTGACTTTGAGAAGGGCTGTTTCGGTGCTGTGAAACCAGATTGAAATGTCTCGAACAGATCGTTGGAGATGAGGTGGGTTTTGAGTTGTGTAGCAACGACGCGTTCCAGTATTTTTGACAGGAAGGAAAGATTTGAGATGGTACTGGCAAGAGAGCCTGAGAGATTTGTGGTGGAGATAGTTTTGAGATTTCTGAAGGATATGTTGCGCTTGGTTTTTGGGATGGGGATAGGGATGCCAATGTCCATGGTGATAGCCAGGTGGTCGGAGATATTGAGGTTGAGGCTGGAGAGCTGAATTATTGTGAGACCAGTGGAGCAGACCAAATCCAGGATGTGACCTTGGCTGTGAGTGGGGAAGTTGAAGCATTCTAGCAGTTCCAGGAATTCTGTGGCAGAATTACATTCAGTGTTATCAACATGGATGTTAAAATCACCAAGGAGGAGAACGGCAGGTGAAATTGCACAAAGCTGGGTCAGAATATCAGAGAAGTCAGAGAGAAAGGAGGGGTTTGGCTTGGGGGGGCTGTAGATAACAGCAATTACCAGAGGAGTCGCACCAGAGAATTTGAGGGCAAGATGTTCAAAAGAATGAATGGCAGGAATGGGAATGGTGGTTGTTTTAATGTCCTCCCGGTAGACAGCAGCAACACCACCTCCCCGCCCCTCTGGACAAGGTCTATCTATGTATGTGAATCATGTGGGGGTGGTCTGGTTTAGTGAGAAATAGTCCAGAGGCTTATGTCATGTTTCAGTGAGGCAGAGAAAATCAAGGTTACTGTCCGTTATGAATTCATTCAGAATGAGGCTTTTATTGTTGAGTGAGCGGGTGTTGAGCGAGGCCAGTTTCATGTTTTTGGTTTCTTCCCTTTTTTCCCTGTGAAAGGTTATTTTGGGGAGTTTTTCCTGATCCGATGTGAGGTCCTGGGACAGGGATGTCGTATGTGTACAGACTGTAAAGCCCTCTGAGGCAAATTTGTAATTTGTGATATTGGGCTATACAAAATAAACTGAATTGAATTGAATTGAATGTGACGTTGCGTTGTGATAGGCTGTGAGGACTGAGGAAGGGGACGGAGACTGGACCGATTCACGTGATGTTTGTTGTGGTGACGTAACGAGGAAGTACGATTGCGACAGGACCACAGGGATGGGATGGAGTTTTGGGACGTGAAGTTGTAGATATAGAGCCTCTGTGTGAAGGATGGCCTCGGCGAAGTATTCCATATTGTTTTAGAACGTCTATGCAGTTTGTTAAGTGTTCACATATATTCAAGGTGCTACTCTAGTGTTTGTAACCACAGAACTAAGAACCTAAACAAACAGACAAAAACATAAAAAACACGAGAGCGAAAAATTGAGGCTTCTATCATCATGTGGCCATCTTGAAGGATTATTAGGGTCCTCGTGACGACTTCGTCGTAGAGGAACCTTTTGTTTTTCGTTGAATTATTATTCTCTAGCAATGAAAGTGTTTTGGGGGCCTTTATCATATCTCAAAAGTTGTTAAATTTGACATGCATATCAAAAGTGGTGAAAAATTTGATAATATGGAGGTCTCGCATTTGGGTACAAATACATTTCTCTTTCGCGCCCCTTGAGGCAAAAAGACCACGCTTTTTGCTAACAATGACCGTTTGACTTGAAATTTGGTACACATGTCTACAAAAAAGTCAATGGTGGTCATAAAATGCGCCTAATCAGATTTTCCACCATTTTGAATTTGGTAAAAAACAAGTTTTTTCCATTTTCTCCTAAACGCTGAGTCCGATTGTTACGAACATTTCTGTGGTTCATTATTGGTCAAAATCTTGTTGATATCTCATTGCGTTCAAAAGATATGGACCAATGAACTTTTAAGGGGTGCGGCCTCATATTTAAAAGACACATAACTTCGAAATGACTTGGCCTATCCTCACCAAATTGGTAGCATATGTCCACATTGCATCCCTTAGCGTTCCCTAATCTTTTCATAATATTTGAACATTAGGGGGCGCTGCAGTCAATCGCTCAATATCGCAATTTTTAGCCTTTTTTCGCGTTTTCGTCACGTTTTTGGGCGTTGTAATCCTAGAGTTTAGCAATGAGACCTTAGCAATGAAAAGTTATCAAAGGATTTTAAAAATATAAAACTATGTGCGTTGAGCGCAATGGCAAAGAACACCATTCACCATGAAAATTGACGTTTTTTTTAACTCAGCCATACATTATGTAATCTGCTCCATATTTCTCACATGTCATGACATACTGACCCTGAAGACATCCATATGATAATTTTGAATTCTAGTCATAGCGCCACCTAGTAGCAACATTAAGTTACATGTTTTCTACTGTTATACCCTTCTCCTCACAGATTAATCAGATCCCTCTCAGAATGTGTCAGAATAGACTTAAGACCTTGATAATGCTTCACTGTGAAGATTGTATGGATCCGTTGAAGGGCGGCGAGTTGGAGAATCTGCGAAGTTTGATCGGCGAAGTTTGATCCTTTGTCATGACCAAATAACCAATGTAACATGCTCGAAACGTAACTTAACTTAGAACACACATTTAAAGTCAAAGATGTAGTTACCTGATATGATTGTAATGCTTCAGAATGGCAATATGGCTCGATAGCGCCCCCTACACATATTAATTTAAGCAGCCCCAGTGCTACGTTTCACCTACATTTATGAAACTTGGTAGGCATATGAAAAACATGTAAACTGAAAAGAAAGTCTCTTGGGACCATGCTCTAAACGGTACCGGAAGTCAGTTTGTGTGATTTTCCATCAATTCTTGTGTATTTCTTGCCACTATACATATGTTACTGAACTCCTGATGAAGGGGATTTATCAGATCCCCTTCAAATGTATTATGTTGATGCATGTTGTCTCATGCCATACAGTGGATACAGCAAGTGGTGGACTATCTGCAATGTATAATTTACAGCAGTGGTCCCCAACCTTTTTTGAGTCACGGACCGGTTTCGTGTCAGACAATATTTTCACGGACCGGCATTCACAGTGTGGGCGATAAATATGATAAAATGATACGACCGGCATAAAGTGCATAAAAATACAACTCACCATCACGGCGAATTAGTGGGAGCCCTGAGCTTGTTTATCTGCAACGAGCCGGTGCCGTCTCAGGGTGACAGGAGACAACGACATCCGGAGTGTGTTTGTTACGTCCAGTCTGCTCCGTTATCGTCGCTGTCAAGCTCTCCAAAGACTTTTTTTTTTTTACTCATTTTCTCTAGCTTGTGGGTTTGCTATAGCTCGCAAACTTTTCTCAAGAGGTCAGGTATTACGTATACCTCTTGAGATGTGCGACGTATTTCGTAAACTCGTGAGAGCCACAGATGCACAGACGAATGTATCCAGTCCTTTTTCAAAATAAAACATTTTTACGACTTTGATAAAAACTTTTCATTCACTCGTTGTGTGCGACCCGGTACCAACCGACCCGCGGACCGGTACCGGGCCCGGGGTTGGGGACCGCTGATTTACAGCAGCGCTATTATGTTGATGCATGTTGTCTCGGGCAATACAGTGGCTATAGCAAGTGGTGGAGTATAATTTCCAGCATCACTCCATGCAGGAAAAAACGTCTAACTCATAGACGCTTACTCTGACGGTCCAGACATTCCCGGGCCGCTTGAGCCGGCATCCAGCCAGTACCCCCGATGATGTGGGACCCGCACATCGCTGCTTTAATTATTATTATTGTTTGTGTTCAGAGGGAATGAAAATGTGCACAAACTGACTTAACAGTGAGAGACAGAAAGTTACTTTCCTGCTTTATATCATTCCTTACAGTCTATGTGTAAAGTAACTATATAGTTGTACATATTATTAAGCAGAAAGTTATATAGTTTTAAGAGTTTAAAAGTTCAGCTTTAAATCTTTTATAACACTTGCAACAACATCAAAATAAAAACATGTGTTCCTCCGGTGGGAAGAGTGCACACGGTAGTTCTTCTCTTCAACCAATATCTGAACTCCAGCAGCTAAAAATGCATCATAAACATCCAGCATCAGATCTTATTTAAAGGACCTTGATGCAAATCAGATGAACTGCACTCATTTACTTCTGTAGTCTCAGTAAAAATGAGGTTTGGTAAATATTCCCCACAGCGGCCTTAATGTGCCGACGATTTTTGAAACGAAACGATGACAAACGATTTTGAAAGAAGTCACTAACTCGTATATTTAGGGCCTCTGAACTGTTCTGGACCAAAACTTATCATATTAAATATGCTCGTGAGCATGAAAATCCTGCTTGGAAAAATCTTTTGTTTTTAACAAAAACAAATTGAACATTCTATAAAACCTGATGTTAAGCTGTAAATTAGAAATAGTAAAATACTACTATTACTGATGCATTCAACTCATTTGATTTGATTGCATTGAACAGAGACAACAAACATCAGGAGATCTGGAGCTCATCTCTCTCCTCGCCGTCATGGACCAAAGCGTGGTGTTCCAGAGTCCTTTAGTGTGAGTACTAATACATGATTGTGTGCTAGAGGACACAATGGAACCATGACTCATCACTACCTCATAATCATCCATACCTCTCAGGGGGCGGGGTTTGTTCATGACAGGTGAGTGACACTGACCTAGTTTGATGTATCCGTTATCAGTCAGCAGGATGTTCGCCCCCTGCAGAAGCAACACAAACTGTTAGCTAACTGCTTTAGCTACAGTAAATAAAACACATTTCCTCCATCGGACCAAGATTTAAAGAAGTCATTACATGTCATGAACTCACCTTAATGTCTCTGTGCATTTTTCCTTTGCTGTGCAGGTAGATGAGTCCCTGTAGAACACACTCACTATATTACAATCTGATTGGACAGAACATGGAGGGTCTAGAAATCTGATTGGACAGAATTTGGAGGATCTAATAATCTGATTGGATGTTACCTGCAGTGTTTCCCGCACAACGGAAGCAATCTGGGACTCGGCCAAGACAAAACAACAGATGTCTGCATGTCTGCTAACAATCCCAGAATGCAATGTGTCAAATGTTACGTGTTAGCAGGGGCCCATAGCGAGACGCAGAGTCTGACAGTCCTTTTAACACTCCTGATTCGCAGTCCCAACCAGTCTGTGCTCCGACCTGCTACCAACCAGTCTCTGCTTTGGCCTGCTACCAACCAGTCTCTGCTCCGGCCTGCTACCAACCAGTCTCTGCTCCGGCCTGCTACCAACCAGTCTCTGCTCCGACCTGCTACCAACCAGTCTCTGCTTTGGCCTGCTACCAACCAGTCTCTGCTCCGGCCTGCTACCAACCAGTCTCTGCTTTGGCCTGCTACCAACCAGTCTCTGCTTTGGCCTGCTACCAACCAGTCTCTGCTCCGGCCTGCTACCAACCAGTCTCTGCTGTGGCCTGCTACCAACCAGTCTCTGCTCCGGCCTGCTACCAACCAGTCTCTGCTTTGGCCTGCTACTAACCAGTCTCTGCTTCGGCCTGCTACCAACCAGTCTCTGCTTCGGCCTGCTACTAACCAGTCTCTGCTTCGGCCTGCTACCAACCAGTCTGTGCTCCGGCTGCAGGATTCCCAACATGCACTCCACTGGTCCAAACTCCAGCCGGGTCATCAGTTGCCGGCTACCCTCCCTAGCCTCAAGTCTCTGAGGCCGTCCTCCAGGGATCCAGAACTATCTACGTTCTCCAAGAGAATCCAGCACTGTCTACGTCCTTCAGGGATCCAGCACTGTCTACGTCCTCCAGAAATCCAGAACTGTCTACGTCCGAACTGTCTATGTCCTCCAGGGATCCAGAACTGTTTCCGTCCTCCAGTGATCCAGAACTGTCTACATCCTCCAGCGATCCAGAACTGTTTCCGTCCTCCAGTGATCCAGAACTGTCTACATCCTCCAGGGATCCAGAACTGTTTCCGTCCTCCAGTGATCCAGAACTGTCTACATCCTTCAGGGATCCAAGACTGTCTACGTCCTGCAGGGATCCAGCACTGTCTACGTCCTGCAGGGATCCAGCACTGTCTACATCCTGCAGGGATCCAGCACTGTCTACGTCCTCCAGGAATCCAGAACAGTCTACGTCCTGCAGGGATCCAGAACTGTCTACATCCTCCAGGGGAATCCAGCACTGTCTACGTCCTCCAGGAATCCAGCACTGTCTACGTCCTGCAGGGATCTAGAACTGTCTACGTCCTCCAGGGGAATCCAGCACTGTCTACGTCCTCCAGGGATCCAGCACTGTCTACGTCCTGCAGGAATCTAGAACTGTCTACGTCCTCCAGAGATCCAGCACTGTCTATGCCCTGCAGGGATCTAGAACTGTCTACGTCCTCCAGAAATCCAGAACTATCTACGTCCTCCAGGGATACAGAACTGTCTCCGTCCTTCAGGGATCCAAGACTGTCTACGTCCTGCAGAGATCTAGAACTGTCTACATCCTCCAGGGATCCAGCACTGTCTACGTTCTCCAGGGATCCAGAACTGTCTCAGTCCTCCAGGGATCCAGCACTGTCTACGTTCTCCAGGGATCCAGAACTGTCTCCGTCCTCCAGGGATCCAGCACTGTCTACGTTCTCCAGGGATCCAGAACTGTCTACGTCCTCCAGGGATCCAGAACTGTCTCAGTCCTCCAGGGATCCAGAACTGTCTACGTCCTCCCGATCGTCCTCCTCAGATGCTTCACTTGTCCATTTGTCATCGTTGCCCCCACCCCCCTGTCCTGATTTGTTCCACCTGTGCATCATCAACCTATCAAAGGTGTAGATGTATGCGTGAGGTTTAAATCATTATCTCTCTGCAGGGGGCAAAGAGTTGCATCAGACCAGTGGAGGGACAGGGTGGTGGTAGCTCTGGTCACTTTGAGCATCTTGGTTGAGATTTAATGAAACCGAGCAGCCAGTGTTTCACTGCTGGGCCTCATTAACGCTCCCCGACGACACCTCCAGCTCCGACCGTCATGGCCTTAATGAGCACGGAGATGGGCAGCGTGGGCATTGTCATGGCGACAGGACAGCTGAGGGTGTGTTAAAGATTTAAAGATGGATGGACATATGGTACAGGAAATGAAAGCTGAAAGAGAAAAGATCAACAAGACAATCACACATCTGTGTGTGTATATATATATATATATATATATATATATATATATATATATATATATATATATATGTATGTGTGTGTGTGTGTGTGTATACGTCTTTGTGGGTCTCACTGTGGTAGATGTGCTGCAGGGATCCTCCTCCACAGAACTCCATACAGATCCACAGCTTCTCCCTGCTACACACGTACACACACACACACACACACACACACACACACACACACACAAACATTTCTCTCACAACTGTCAACCTTCACCTCAGACTGTTGTTCTGATGACGGTTACCAGAAGTAGCTGCCATAGTACGCCACGATGTTGAGTTGTTGTGTTTACAGTCCTTCATCATCAGGATCTCCTGTTAAACCACAGCAAAGTCCTCACCTACACACACACACACACAAGGAAGAAACACACACCGTTGTAACATGTCTACTAACTTAATTTAGTCCAAATTTGTGCCAAATTTGAGGTAATATGTTTTCTTTTTTATAAAAAGTGATTTTAAGTGAATGAAAACATAGTTTCATGTCTGTCAATAAATCCTACACGCTCCTTCAAGTCATCCTTCTGCCTCCTTCCCTCTTCCCTGAATCGTGACATGACATCAATGTTATGGCCGTCAGTTTGAAATATTTCAACTTTCATATCTGAGAAGTCAGATTTTGTTTGACTACAATCTATTATTATTACTGTTATGTAGCCGTCAGCTGCACAGATAAACGTCCATAAAGACTTAGTCAGCAGTCAATCAACAGGAAATTAAAACTACTTGGATAATTGTATCATCATTTATGTTCAAGCTTATCATTTCAGTTTATCACAGGCATGTTATTAATTAATCAATTAATCGAGAAAATAATACAAAGATGAATCAATAATGAAACCAATGGTTAGTTGAAGCCCAAGCAACATCCAAGCAGGGAAGCTGTGGGCACTAAACTCATCATCACTGCACCTCGAGCCTGTCTGCATCAGTATGCAGACAGGCTCGAGGTGTTTCTATTATTCTGTCCATGGATGAAGGTGTTCAACATGTCAGAGTTGAAACGCTTAGAAAGAACAAAGAGTCTTTGTTGCTGCCGGAGGATTCAGGCCTCATTAAAGCCTGCGCCGTCCTCCTCCAGCTGATCAGAATAAATATGGAGGATTGATGTAACTTCTCATTAAAAAAGGAGCTCTGCTGTGAGCTGATGTTGGAAGAGAGGTCTCCCTCTGGTCTGCAGCTGAAACACAACATGACAGAATATCTTTTTTTGCTTTCTGAAGAGACTTTCGTCCCTCATGACCGTGACTTGTTGATGTTTTCATATATCATATAGATCTATGTACATACATCCATCCATACCAAGATCACGCGCTCATCCAAACTAAGAAGTAGCTGGAAGCTGACTGCACTTCTTAACTGTGCAGTGATTTTCTTGTTTATTGATTTTAGTTGGATCAGAGTGACTCATTTATTCTGACTGACTTCAACTGATTCTATTTATATTATCCTGCAGGACGGAGATGGCTGTTGAGTCAGCAGAGCACAGACAACTGCACCAATCAATACTCTCACCTCCAGTCCACCTTAAAACAAACAACTTCTGTCAGTGACCAACCCCACCTCCAGTCCACCTTAAAATAAGCTTAGCCACATTAAAACACTGCACTGGGAACCCCAACATGACTGGTCACATATTCATATTTAGGATTTAATATTTACATGACTCCATCATCTTCCCTTTAGCGCCTCTAGTCGTTCATGTTAAGACTATAAAAAGCAGCCTGTAAGGGTGTGTTAATAATTCAAGGTTCTGTGCTTGGACCAATTTTATTTACCTTATATATGCTTCCTTTGGGCAACATTATCAGGAAACACTCCATAAACTTTCATTGTTATGCAGATGAAACTCAATTATATCTATCAATAAAACCAGAGGAGACCAACCAGCTCGCTAAAATTCAAGAATGTCTTAAAGACATAAAAACATGGATGACCTGCAACTTCCTGATGTTAAACTCAGACAAAACTGAAGTTATTTTACTGGCCCTGAACACCTCAGAGATCAATTATCTGGTGATGTGGTTTCTGTAGATGGCATTGCCCTGGCATCCAACACCACTGTAAAGAATCTCTAGTTATCTTTGACCCAGACTTGTCCTTTAACTCCACGTTAAGCAAATCTCAAGGATTGCATTTTTTCATCTACGTAACATTTCAAAAATCAGGCTCATCTTGTCTCAAAAAGATGCAGAAAAGCTGGTTCACGCGTTTGTTACTTCCAGACTAGATTACTGCAACTCCTTATTATCAGGCTGCTCTAATAAGTCTCTTAAGTCCCTCCAGTTGATCCAGAATGCTGCAGCTCGTGTACTCACAAAAACTAAGAAAAGAGATCACATGACTCCTGTATTAGCTGCTCTGCACTGGCTCCCTGTAAAATCAAGAATCACATTTAAAATTCTCCTCCTCACCTACAAAGCCTTGATTGGTGATGCACCTTCATATCTTAAGGAGCTTGTAGTACCATATTGCCCCACTAGAGAGCTGCTCACTAAATGCGGGGCTACTTGTGGTTCCTAGAGTCCTAAAAAGTAGGATGGGAGCCAGAGCCTTCAGTTATCAAGCTCCTCTTTTATGGAACCAGCTTCCACTTTCAGTCCTGGAGGCAGACACAGTCACCTCATTCAAGAATAGACTTAAGACTTTCCTCTTTAATAGTGCTTATAGTTAGGGCTGAATCAGGTTTGCCCTGGTCCAGCCCCTTGATATGCTGCTATAGGCTTATAGGCTGCTGGGGGATGTTTTAGGATACACTGAGCACCTATCTCCTCTTCTCTCTCTCCTTATGGATGAATTTACATCTCTCCATTGCACCTTATTAACTCTGCTTCCTCCCCGGAGTCGTTGTGACTTCACGTCTCATAGGGTCCATTGGACCTGGAGGTGCCTCCTGCCGGTTCACCAGGTTGATGCGCCCCGCACCCCCTCCTCTCTAACTCCTTCTGTTTCGTGGATTGTGACATGACATCTATTGCTTCTGTCCATCCGGGGAGAGGGATCCTCCTATCTTGCTCTCCTGAAGGTTTCTTCCCTTTTTTCCCAGTCAAAGGTTATTTTTGGGGAGTTTTTCCTGATCCGATGTGAGGTCAAAGGTCAGGGATGTCGTATGTGTACAGATTGTAAAGCCCTCTGAGGATAATTTGTAATTTGTGATATTGGGCTATACAAAATAAACTGAATTGAATAATAGTAAACACATACATTTCCTCATAAAGACAGGAATGTATACACAGACAAACACACACACACAGCTGCAGTTGTCTTCATTAGCTTCTACAGCCTGAACCTCACTTAACAACCAATAGTGAGCCACACACACACACACACACACACACACACACACACACATACACAGACCACCTGCTAACTGCTGCGGTAAGCCTGCACGGATTAATAATTAGGAGGTCGTAGATGATGAACCTCACTGCTCTTCACTATCCGCTGCACATAATCAAAGATCTGTTAAGGTTTGTGACGTGATGCAGTGATACGATGTAGTGTGAGATGTAGTGTGAGATGTAGAATGAGATGTAGAGTGAGATTCAGTGACACGATGTTGTGACACAATGTAGTGGAATGGTGTAGTGACACGACAGCGTGACACGGTGCTGTGACACGATGTAGTGGTACGATGTAGTAGTACGATGTAGTGGCACGATAAAGTGAGTACGATGTAGTGGTACGATGTAGTGGTACGGTGTAGTAGTACGATGTAGTGGAACGATGTAGTGGTACGGTGTAGTGGTACGATGTAGTGGTACGATGTAGTGGTACGATGTAGTGGTACGATGTAGTGGTACGGTGTAGTAGTACGATGAAGTGGCACGATGTAGTGGTACGGTGTAGTGGTACGATGTAGTGGTACGGTGTAGTGGTACGATGTAGTGGTACGATGTAGTGACACGATAAAGTGAGTACGATGTAGTGGTACGATGTAGTGGTACGGTGTAGTAGTACGATGTAGTGGCACGATGTAGTGGTACGATGTAGTGACACGATAAAGTGAGTACGATGTAGTGGTACGATGTAGTGGTACGATGTAGTGACACGATAAAGTGAGTATGATGTAGTGGTACGGTGTAGTGGTACGATGTAGTGGCACGATGTAGTGACACGATAAAGTGAGTACGATGTAGTGGTACGATGTAGTGGTATGATGTAGTGACACGATAAAGTGAGTACGATGTAGTGGTACGATGTAGTGGTACGATGTAGTGGTACGATGTAGTGACACGATAAAGTGAGTACGATGTAGTGGTACGGTGTATTGGTACGATGTAGTGGTACGATGTAGTGGTACGATGTAGTGGTACGATAAAGTGAGTACGATGTAGTGGTACGATGTAGTGGTACGGTGTAGTGAGTACGATGTAGTGGTACGATGTAGTGGTACGATGTAGTGGTACGGTGTAGTGGTACGATGTAGTGGTACGGTGTAGTGAGTACGATGTAGTGGTACGTTGTAGTGGTACGATGTAGTGGTACGGTGTAGTGAGTACGATGTAGTGGTACGATGTAGTGGTACGATGTAGTGACACGATAAAGTGAGTACGATGTAGTGGTACGATATAGTAGTACGATGTAGTGGTACGATGTAGTGACACGATAAAGTGAGTACGATGTAGTGGTACGGTGTATTGGTACGATGTATTGGTACGATGTAGTGGTACGATGTAGTGACACGATAAAGTGAGTACGATGTAGTGGTACGGTGTAGTGGTACGGTGTAGTGGTACGATGTAGTGGTACGATGTAGTGGTACGATGTAGTGGTACGATAAAGTGAGTACGATGTAGTGGTACGATGTAGTGAGTACGATGTAGTGGTACGATGTAGTGGTACGATGAAGTGGTACGGTGTAGTGACACGATAAAGTGAGTACGATGTAGTGGTA
The DNA here is from genome assembly GCF_009769545.1 of Cyclopterus lumpus. NCBI lineage: Eukaryota > Metazoa > Chordata > Actinopteri > Perciformes > Cyclopteridae > Cyclopterus > Cyclopterus lumpus. Next base: position 27,269,858 of record NC_046966.1, read on the forward strand.
CGATGTAGTGGTACGGTGTAGTGACACGATAAAGTGAGTACGATGTAGTGGTACGGTGTAGTGGTACGATGTAGTGGTACGATGTAGTGGTACGGTGTAGTGGTACGGTGTAGTGGTACGGTGTAGTGGTACGATGTAGTGGTACGATGTAGTGGTACAATGTAGTGGTACGATGTAGTGGTACGATGTAGTCGTACGATGTAGTGGTACGATGTAGTGACACGATAAAGTGAGTACGATGTAGTCGTACGATGTAGTGGTACGGTGTAGTGGTACGGTGTAGTGACACGATAAAGTGGCTACGATGTAGTGGCACGATGTAGTGGTACAATGTAGTGGTACGATGTAGTGGTACAATGTAGTGGTACGATAAAGTGAGTACGATGTAGTGGTACGATAAAGTGAGTACGATGTAGTGGTACGATGTAGTGGTACGATGTAGTGGTACAATGTAGTGGTACAATGTAGTGGTACAATGTAGTGGTACGATGTAGTGGTACGATGTAGTCGTACGATGTAGTCGTACGATGTAGTGACACGATAAAGTGAGTACGATGTAGTGACACGATAAAGTGAGTACGATGTAGTGGCACGATGTTGTGGTACGATGTAGTGGTACAATGTAGTGGTACAATGTAGTGGTACAATGTAGTGGTACGATAAAGTGAGTACGATGTAGTGGTACGATGTAGTGGTACGATGGAGTGACACGATAAAGTGAGTACGATGTAGTGGTACGATGTAGTGGTACAATGTAGTGGTACGATGTAGTGGTACGATAAAGTGAGTACGATGTAGTGGTACGATGTAGTGGTACAATGTAGTGGTACGGTGTAGTGACACGATAAAGTGAGTACGATGTAGTGGTACGATGTAGTGGTACGATGTAGTGGTACGATGTAGTGACACGATAAAGTGAGTACGATGTAGTGGTACGATGTAGTGGTACGATGTAGTGACACGATAAAGTGAGTACGATGTAGTGGTACGATGTAGTGGTACGATGTAGTGGTACGGTGTAGTGACACGATAAAGTGAGTACGATGTAGTGGTACGAAGTAGTGGTACGATGTAGTGGTACGGTGTAGTGGTACGGTGTAGTGGTACGGTGTAGTGGTACGATGTAGTGGTACGATGTAGTGACACGATAAAGTGAGTACGATGTAGTGGTACGATGTAGTGGTACGGTGTAGTGGTACGATGTAGTGGTACGATGTAGTGGTACGATGTAGTGGTACGGTGTAGTGAGTACGATGTAGTGGTACGATGTAGTGGTACAATGTAGTGGTACGATGTAGTGGTACGGTGTAGTAGTACGATGTAGTGGTACGGTGTAGTGAGTACGATGTAGTGGTACGATGTAGTGGTACAATGTAGTGGTACGATGTAGTGGTACGGTGTAGTGAGTACGATGTAGTGGTACAATGTAGTGGTACGGTGTAGTGGTACGATGTAGTGGTACGATGTAGTGGTACGATGTAGTGACACGATAAAGTGAGTACGATGTAGTGGTACGATGTAGTGGTACGATGTAGTGGTACGGTGTAGTGACACGATAAAGTGTCTATGATGTAGTGGCACGATGTAGTGGTACGATGTAGTGGTACAATGTAGTGGTACGATGTAGTGACACGATAAAGTGAGTACGATGTAGTGGTACGATGTAGTGGTACGATAAAGTGAGTACGATGTAGTGGTACGATGTAGTGGTATGATGTAGTGACACGATAAAGTGAGTACGATGTAGTGGTACGATGTAGTGGTACAATGTAGTGGTACGATGTAGTGGTACGATAAAGTGAGTACGATGTAGTGGTACGATGTAGTGGTACAATGTAGTGGTACGGTGTAGTGACACGATAAAGTGAGTACGATGTAGTGGTACGATGTAGTGGTACGATGTAGTGACACGATAAAGTGAGTACGATGTAGTGGTACGATGTAGTGGTACGATGTAGTGACACGATAAAGTGAGTACGATGTAGTGGTACGATGTAGTGGTACGATGTAGTGGTACGGTGTAGTGACACGATAAAGTGAGTACGATGTAGTGGTACGAAGTAGTGGTACGATGTAGTGGTACGGTGTAGTGGTACGGTGTAGTGGTACGGTGTAGTGGTACGATGTAGTGGTACGGTGTAGTGGTACGATGTAGTGACACGATAAAGTGAGTACGATGTAGTGGTACGATGTAGTGGTACGGTGTAGTGGTACGATGTAGTGGTACGATGTAGTGGTACGATGTAGTGGTACGGTGTAGTGAGTACGATGTAGTGGTACGATGTAGTGGTACAATGTAGTGGTACGATGTAGTGGTACGGTGTAGTAGTACGATGTAGTGGTACGGTGTAGTGAGTACGATGTAGTGGTACGATGTAGTGGTACAATGTAGTGGTACGATGTAGTGGTACGGTGTAGTGAGTACGATGTAGTGGTACAATGTAGTGGTACGGTGTAGTGGTACGATGTAGTGGTACGATGTAGTGGTACGATGTAGTGACACGATAAAGTGAGTACGATGTAGTGGTACGATGTAGTGGTACGATGTAGTGGTACGGTGTAGTGACACGATAAAGTGTCTACGATGTAGTGGCACGATGTAGTGGTACGATGTAGTGGTACAATGTAGTGGTACGATGTAGTGACACGATAAAGTGAGTACGATGTAGTGGTACGATGTAGTGACACGATAAAGTGAGTACGATGTAATGGTACGATGTAGTGGTACGGTGTAGTGGTACGATGTAGTGGTACGATAAAGTGAGTACGATGTAGTGGTACGATGTAGTGGTACGATGTAGTGGTACGATGTAGTGGTACGGTGTAGTGACACGATAAAGTGAGTACGATGTAGTGGTACGATGTAGTGGTACGGTGTAGTGACACGATAAAGTGAGTACGATGTAGTGGTACGATGTAGTGGTACGGTGTAGTGGTACGATGTAGTGGTACGATGTAGTGGTACGGTGTAGTGACACGATAAAGTGGCTACGATGTAGTGGCACGATGTAGTGGTACGATGTAGTGGTACAATGTAGTGGTACGATGTAGTGGTACGATGTAGTGGTACGATGTAGTGACACGATAAAGTGAGTACGATGTAGTGGCACGATGTTGTGGTACGATAAAGTGAGTACGATGTAGTGGTACGATGTAGTGGTACGATGTAGTGGTACGATGTAGTGACACGATAAAGTGAGTACGATGTAGTGGCACGATGTTGTGGTACGATGTAGTGGCACGATGTTGTGGTACGATGTAGTGGCACGATGTAGTGGTATAATGTAGTGGTACAATGTAGTGGTATGATGTAGTGGTACGATGTAGTCGTACGGTGTAGTGGTAAGATGTAGTGGTACGGTGTAGTGAGTACGATGTAGTGGTACGATGTAGTGGTACAATGTAGTGGTACGATGTAGTGGTACGGTGTAGTGGTACGATGTAGTGACACGATAAAGTGAGTACGATGTAGTGGTACGATGTAGTGGTACAATGTAGTGGTACGATGTAGTGACAAGATAAAGTGAGTACGATGTAGTGGTACGATGTAGTGGTACGATGTAGTGGTACGAAAAAGTGAGTACGATGTAGTGGTACGATGTAGTGGTACGATGTAGTGGTACGATGTAGTGGTACGGTGTAGTGGTACGATGTAGTGAGTACGATGTAGTGGTACGGTGTAGTGGTACGATGTAGTGGTACGATGTAGTGACACGATAAAGTGAGTACGATGTTGTGGTACGATGTAGTGGTACAATGTAGTGGTACGGTGTAGTGACACGATAAAGTGAGTACGATGTTGTGGTACGATGTAGTGGTACGATGTAGTGGTACGATGTAGTGGTACAATGTAGTGGTACGGTGTAGTGACACGATGTAGTGGTACGATGTAGTGGTACAATGTAGTGGTACGATGTAGTGGTACGATGTAGTGGTACGATGTAGTGGTACGGTGTAGTGGTACGATGTAGTGGTACGATGTAGTGGTACGGTGTAGTGGTACGATGTAGTGGTACGATGTAGTGACACGATAAAGTGAGTACGATGTAGTGGTACGATGTAGTGGTACGATGTAGTGACACGATAAAGTGAGTACGATGTAGTGGCACGATGTAGTGGTACGGTGTAGTGACACGATAAAGTGAGTACGATGTAGTGAGTACGATGTAGTGAGTACGATGTAGTGGTACGGTGTAGTGGTACGATGTAGTGGTACGATGTAGTGACACGATAAAGTGAGTACGATGTTGTGGTACGATGTAGTGGTACAATGTAGTGGTACGGTGTAGTGACACGATAAAGTGAGTACGATGTTGTGGTACGATGTAGTGGTACGATGTAGTGGTACGATGTAGTGGTACAATGTAGTGGTACGGTGTAGTGACACGATGTAGTGGTACGATGTAGTGGTACAATGTAGTGGTACGGTGTAGTGACACGATAAAGTGGCTACGATGTAGTGGTACGATGTAGTGGTACAATGTAGTGGTACGGTGTAGTGGTACGATGTAGTGGTACGATGTAGTGACACGATAAAGTGAGTACGATGTAGTGGTACGGTGTAGTGGTACGATGTAGTGGTACCATGTAGTGGTACAATGTACAATGTACAATGTAGTGGTACGATGTAGTGGTACGATGTAGTGGTACGATGTAGTGGTACAATGTAGTGGTACGATGTAGTGGTACGATGTAGTGGTACGATGTAGTGACACGATAAAGTGAGTACGATGTTGTGGTACGATGTAGTGGTACAATGTAGTGGTACGATGTAGTGGTACGATGTAGTGGTACGATGTAGTGGTACAATGTAGTGGTACGATGTAGTGGTACGATGTAGTGGTACGATGTAGTGACACGATAAAGTGAGTACGATGTAGTGGTACGATGTAGTGGTACGATGTAGTGGTACGATGTAGTGACACGATAAAGTGAGTACGATGTAGTGGTACGATGTAGTGGTACGATGTAGTGGTACGGTGTAGTGGTACGATGTAGTGGTACGATGTAGTGGTACGATGTAGTGACACGATAAAGTGAGTACGATGTAGTGGTACGATGTAGTGGTACGATGTAGTGGTACGATGTAGTGGTACGGTGTAGTGGTACGATGTAGTGGTACGATGTAGTGGTACGGTGTAGTGGTACGATGTAGTGGTACGATGTAGTGACACGATAAAGTGAGTACGATGTTGTGGTACGATGTAGTGGTACAATGTAGTGGTACGGTGTAGTGACACGATAAAGTGAGTACGATGTTGTGGTACGATGTAGTGGTACGATGTAGTGGTACGATGTAGTGGTACGATGTAGTGGTACGATGTAGTGGTACGGTGTAGTGACACGATAAAGTGGCTACGATGTAGTGGTACGATGTAGTGGTACAATGTAGTGGTACGGTGTAGTGACACGATAAAGTGGCTACGATGTAGTGGTACGATGTAGTGGTACGATGTAGTGGTACGATGTAGTGGTACGGTGTAGTGGTACGATGTAGTGGTACGGTGTAGTGAGTACGATGTAGTGGTACGATGTAGTGGTACGGTGTAGTGGTACGGTGTAGTGGTACGGTGTAGTGAGTACGATGTAGTGGTACGGTGTAGTGGTACGGTGTAGTGGTACGGTGTAGTGAGTACGATGTAGTGGTACGATGTAGTGGTACGATGTAGTGGTACGGTGTAGTGGTACGGTGTAGTGGTACGGTGTAGTGGTACGGTGTAGTGAGTACGATGTAGTGGTACGATGTAGTGGTACGATGTAGTGGTACGATGTAGTGGTACGATGCAGTGGTACGGTGTAGTGGTACGATGTAGTGGTACGATGTAGTGACACGATAAAGTGAGTACGATGTAGTGGCACGATGTAGTGGTACGGTGTAGTGACACGATAAAGTGAGTACGATGTAGTGAGTACGATGTAGTGAGTACGATGTAGTGGTACGGTGTAGTGGTACGATGTAGTGGTACGATGTAGTGACACGATAAAGTGAGTACGATGTTGTGGTACGATGTAGTGGTACAATGTAGTGGTACGGTGTAGTGACACGATAAAGTGAGTACGATGTAGTGGCACGATGTAGTGGTACGGTGTAGTGACACGATAAAGTGAGTACGATGTAGTGGTACGATGTAGTGGTACAATGTAGTGGTACGGTGTAGTGGTACGATGTAGTGGTACGATGTAGTGGTACAATGTAGTGGTACGATGTAGTGGTACGATGTAGTGGTACGATGTAGTGACACGATAAAGTGAGTACGATGTAGTGACACGATAAAGTGAGTACGATGTAGTCGTACGATGTAGTGGTACGATGTAGTGGTACGATGTAGTGACACGATAAAGTGAGTACGATGTAGTGGTACGATGTAGTGGTACGATGTAGTGGTACGATGTAGTGGTACGGTGTAGTGACACGATAAAGTGAGTACGATGTAGTCGTACGATGTAGTGGTACGATGTAGTGACACGATAAAGTGAGTACGATGTAGTGGTACGATGTAGTGGTACGATGTAGTGGTACGATGTAGTGGTACGGTGTAGTGGTACGATGTAGTGGTACGATGTAGTGGTACGATGTAGTGACACGATAAAGTGAGTACGATGTAGTGGTACGATGTAGTGGTACGATGTAGTGGTACGATGTAGTGGTACGGTGTAGTGGTACGATGTAGTGGTACGGTGTAGTGGTACGATGTAGTGGTACGATGTAGTGACACGGTGTAGTGGTACGATGTAGTGGTAAGATGTAGTGACACGATAAAGTGAGTACGATGTTGTGGTACGATGTAGTGGTACAATGTAGTGGTACGGTGTAGTGACACGATAAAGTGAGTACGATGTTGTGGTACGATGTAGTGGTACAATGTAGTGGTACGATGTAGTGGTACGATGTAGTGGTACGATGTAGTGGTACGATGTAGTGGTACGGTGTAGTGACACGATAAAGTGGCTACGATGTAGTGGTACGATGTAGTGGTACAATGTAGTGGTACGGTGTAGTGACACGATAAAGTGGCTACGATGTAGTGGTACGATGTAGTGGTACAATGTAGTGGTACGATGTAGTGGTACGGTGTAGTGGTACGATGTAGTGGTACGGTGTAGTGAGTACGATGTAGTGGTACGATGTAGTGGTACGGTGTAGTGGTACGGTGTAGTGGTACGATGTAGTGGTACGGTGTAGTGGTACGATGTAGTGGTACGATGTAGTGAAACGATAAAGTAAGTACGATGTTGTGGTACGATGTAGTGGTACAATGTAGTGGTACGATGTAGTGGTACGATGTAGTGGTACGATGTAGTGGTACGGTGTAGTGACACGATAAAGTGAGTACGATGTAGTGGTACGATGTAGTGGTACGATGTAGTGGTACGGTGTAGTGGTACGATGTAGTGGTACGATGTAGTGGTACGGTGTAGTGGTACGATGTAGTGGTACGATGTAGTGACACGATAAAGTGAGTACGATGTTGTGGTACGATGTAGTGGTACAATGTAGTGGTACGGTGTAGTGACACGATAAAGTGAGTACGATGTTGTGGTACGATGTAGTGGTACGATGTAGTGGTACGATGTAGTGGTACAATGTAGTGGTACGGTGTAGTGACACGATGTAGTGGTACGATGTAGTGGTACAATGTAGTGGTACGGTGTAGTGGTACGATGTAGTGGTACGATGTAGTGACACGATAAAGTGAGTACGATGTAGTGGTACGGTGTAGTGGTACGATGTAGTGGTACGATGTAGTGGTACGATGTAGTGGTACAATGTAGTGGTACGGTGTAGTGGTACGATGTAGTGGTACGATGTAGTGGTACAATGTAGTGGTACGATGTAGTGGTACGATGTAGTGGTACGATGTAGTGACACGATAAAGTGAGTACGATGTAGTCGTACGATGTAGTGGTACGATGTAGTGGTACGATGTAGTGACACGATAAAGTGAGTACGATGTAGTGGTACGATGTAGTGGTACAATGTAGTGGTACGATGTAGTGGTACGATGTAGTGGTACGATGTAGTGGTACAATGTAGTGGTACGATGTAGTGGTACGATGTAGTGGTACGATGTAGTGACACGATAAAGTGAGTACGATGTTGTGGTACGATGTAGTGGTACAATGTAGTGGTACGATGTAGTGGTACGATGTAGTGGTACGATGTAGTGGTACAATGTAGTGGTACGATGTAGTGGTACGATGTAGTGGTACGATGTAGTGACACGATAAAGTGAGTACGATGTAGTGGTACGATGTAGTGGTACGATGTAGTGGTACGATGTAGTGACACGATAAAGTGAGTACGATGTAGTGGTACGATGTAGTGGTACGATGTAGTGGTACGGTGTAGTGGTACGATGTAGTGGTACGATGTAGTGGTACGATGTAGTGACACGATAAAGTGAGTACGATGTAGTGGTACGATGTAGTGGTACGATGTAGTGGTACGATGTAGTGGTACGATGTAGTGGTACGATGTAGTGGTACGATGTAGTGGTACGGTGTAGTGGTACGATGTAGTGGTACGATGTAGTGACACGATAAAGTGAGTACGATGTTGTGGTACGATGTAGTGGTACAATGTAGTGGTACGGTGTAGTGACACGATAAAGTGAGTACGATGTTGTGGTACGATGTAGTGGTACGATGTAGTGGTACGATGTAGTGGTACGATGTAGTGGTACGATGTAGTGGTACGGTGTAGTGACACGATAAAGTGGCTACGATGTAGTGGTACGATGTAGTGGTACAATGTAGTGGTACGGTGTAGTGACACGATAAAGTGGCTACGATGTAGTGGTACGATGTAGTGGTACGATGTAGTGGTACGATGTAGTGGTACGGTGTAGTGGTACGATGTAGTGGTACGGTGTAGTGAGTACGATGTAGTGGTACGATGTAGTGGTACGGTGTAGTGGTACGGTGTAGTGGTACGGTGTAGTGAGTACGATGTAGTGGTACGGTGTAGTGGTACGGTGTAGTGGTACGGTGTAGTGAGTACGATGTAGTGGTACGATGTAGTGGTACGATGTAGTGGTACGGTGTAGTGGTACGGTGTAGTGGTACGGTGTAGTGGTACGGTGTAGTGAGTACGATGTAGTGGTACGATGTAGTGGTACGATGTAGTGGTACGATGTAGTGGTACGATGCAGTGGTACGGTGTAGTGGTACGATGTAGTGGTACGATGTAGTGACACGATAAAGTGAGTACGATGTAGTGGCACGATGTAGTGGTACGGTGTAGTGACACGATAAAGTGAGTACGATGTAGTGAGTACGATGTAGTGAGTACGATGTAGTGGTACGGTGTAGTGGTACGATGTAGTGGTACGATGTAGTGACACGATAAAGTGAGTACGATGTTGTGGTACGATGTAGTGGTACAATGTAGTGGTACGGTGTAGTGACACGATAAAGTGAGTACGATGTTGTGGTACGATGTAGTGGTACGATGTAGTGGTACGATGTAGTGGTACAATGTAGTGGTACGGTGTAGTGACACGATGTAGTGGTACGATGTAGTGGTACAATGTAGTGGTACGGTGTAGTGACACGATAAAGTGGCTACGATGTAGTGGTACGATGTAGTGGTACAATGTAGTGGTACGGTGTAGTGGTACGATGTAGTGGTACGATGTAGTGACACGATAAAGTGAGTACGATGTAGTGGTACGGTGTAGTGGTACGATGTAGTGGTACGATGTAGTGGTACGATGTAGTGGTACAATGTAGTGGTACGGTGTAGTGGTACGATGTAGTGGTACGATGTAGTGGTACAATGTAGTGGTACGATGTAGTGGTACGATGTAGTGGTACGATGTAGTGACACGATAAAGTGAGTACGATGTAGTCGTACGATGTAGTGGTACGATGTAGTGGTACGATGTAGTGACACGATAAAGTGAGTACGATGTAGTGGTACGATGTAGTGGTACAATGTAGTGGTACGATGTAGTGGTACGATGTAGTGGTACGATGTAGTGGTACAATGTAGTGGTACGATGTAGTGGTACGATGTAGTGGTACGATGTAGTGACACGATAAAGTGAGTACGATGTTGTGGTACGATGTAGTGGTACAATGTAGTGGTACGATGTAGTGGTACGATGTAGTGGTACGATGTAGTGGTACGATGTAGTGGTACAATGTAGTGGTACGATGTAGTGGTACGATGTAGTGGTACGATGTAGTGGTACAATGTAGTGGTACGATGTAGTGGTACGATGTAGTGGTACGATGTAGTGACACGATAAAGTGAGTACGATGTAGTCGTACGATGTAGTGGTACGATGTAGTGGTACGATGTAGTGACACGATAAAGTGAGTACGATGTAGTGGTACGATGTAGTGGTACGATGTAGTGGTACGATGTAGTGGTACGGTGTAGTGGTACGATGTAGTGGTACGATGTAGTGGTACGATGTAGTGACACGATAAAGTGAGTACGATGTAGTGGTACGATGTAGTGGTACGATGTAGTGGTACGATGTAGTGGTACGGTGTAGTGGTACGATGTAGTGGTACGGTGTAGTGGTACGATGTAGTGGTACGATGTAGTGACACGATAAAGTGAGTACGATGTTGTGGTACGATGTAGTGGTACAATGTAGTGGTACGGTGTAGTGACACGATAAAGTGAGTACGATGTTGTGGTACGATGTAGTGGTACAATGTAGTGGTACGATGTAGCGGTACGATGTAGTGGTACGATGTAGTGGTACGATGTAGTGGTACGGTGTAGTGACACGATAAAGTGGCTACGATGTAGTGGTACGATGTAGTGGTACAATGTAGTGGTACGGTGTAGTGACACGATAAAGTGGCTACGATGTAGTGGTACGATGTAGTGGTACAATGTAGTGGTACGATGTAGTGGTACGGTGTAGTGGTACGATGTAGTGGTACGGTGTAGTGAGTACGATGTAGTGGTACGATGTAGTGGTACGGTGTAGTGGTACGGTGTAGTGGTACGATGTAGTGGTACGGTGTAGTGGTACGATGTAGTGGTACGATGTAGTGAAACGATAAAGTAAGTACGATGTTGTGGTACGATGTAGTGGTACAATGTAGTGGTACGATGTAGTGGTACGATGTAGTGGTACGATGTAGTGGTACGGTGTAGTGACACGATAAAGTGAGTACGATGTAGTGGTACGATGTAGTGGTACGATGTAGTGGTACGGTGTAGTGAGTACGATGTAGTGGTACGATGTAGTGGTACGGTGTAGTGGTACGGTGTAGTGGTACGGTGTAGTGAGTACGATGTAGTGGTACGGTGTAGTGGTACGGTGTAGTGGTACGGTGTAGTGAGTACGATGTAGTGGTACGATGTTGTGGTACGATGTAGTGGTACGATGTAGTGGTACGATGCAGTGGTACGGTGTAGTGGTACGATGTAGTGGTACGATGTAGTGACACGATAAAGTGAGTACGATGTAGTGGCACGATGTAGTGGTACGATGTAGTGGTACGGTGTAGTGACACGATAAAGTGAGTACGATGTAGTGGTACGGTGTAGTGGTACGATGTAGTGGTACGATGTAGTGGTACGATGTAGTGGTACAATGTAGTGGTACGGTGTAGTGGTACGATGTAGTGGTACGATGTAGTGGTACAATGTAGTGGTACGATGTAGTGGTACGATGTAGTGGTACGATGTAGTGACACGATAAAGTGAGTACGATGTAGTCGTACGATGTAGTGGTACGATGTAGTGGTACGATGTAGTGACACGATAAAGTGAGTACGATGTAGTGGTACGATGTAGTGGTACAATGTAGTGGTACGATGTAGTGGTACGATGTAGTGGTACGATGTAGTGGTACAATGTAGTGGTACGATGTAGTGGTACGATGTAGTGGTACGATGTAGTGACACGATAAAGTGAGTACGATGTTGTGGTACGATGTAGTGGTACAATGTAGTGGTACGATGTAGTGGTACGATGTAGTGGTACGATGTAGTGGTACAATGTAGTGGTACGATGTAGTGGTACGATGTAGTGGTACGATGTAGTGACACGATAAAGTGAGTACGATGTAGTCGTACGATGTAGTGGTACGATGTAGTGGTACGATGTAGTGACACGATAAAGTGAGTACGATGTAGTGGTACGATGTAGTGGTACGATGTAGTGGTACGGTGTAGTGGTACGATGTAGTGGTACGATGTAGTGGTACGATGTAGTGACACGATAAAGTGAGTACGATGTAGTGGTACGATGTAGTGGTACGATGTAGTGGTACGATGTAGTGGTACGGTGTAGTGGTACGATGTAGTGGTACGATGTAGTGGTACGGTGTAGTGGTACGATGTAGTGGTACGATGTAGTGACACGATAAAGTGAGTACGATGTTGTGGTACGATGTAGTGGTACAATGTAGTGGTACGGTGTAGTGACACGATAAAGTGAGTACGATGTTGTGGTACGATGTAGTGGTACGATGTAGTGGTACGATGTAGTGGTACGATGTAGTGGTACGATGTAGTGGTACGGTGTAGTGACACGATAAAGTGGCTACGATGTAGTGGTACGATGTAGTGGTACAATGTAGTGGTACGGTGTAGTGACACGATAAAGTGGCTACGATGTAGTGGTACGATGTAGTGGTACAATGTAGTGGTACGATGTAGTGGTACGGTGTAGTGGTACGATGTAGTGGTACGGTGTAGTAAGTACGATGTAGTGGTACGATGTAGTGGTACGGTGTAGTGGTACGGTGTAGTGGTACGGTGTAGTGAGTACGATGTAGTGGTACGGTGTAGTGGTACGGTGTAGTGGTACGGTGTAGTGGTACGGTGTAGTGAGTACGATGTAGTGGTACGATGTAGTGGTACGATGTAGTGGTACGATGTAGTGGTACGATGCAGTGGTACGGTGTAGTGGTACGATGTAGTGGTACGATGTAGTGACACGATAAAGTGAGTACGATGTAGTGGCACGATGTAGTGGTACGATGTAGTGGTACGGTGTAGTGACACGATAAAGTGAGTACGATGTAGTGAGTACGATGTAGTGGTACGATGTAGTGGTACGATGTAGTGGTACGGTGTAGTGGTACGATGTAGTGGTACGATGTAGTGACACGATAAAGTGAGTACGATGTAGTGGTACGATGTAGTGGTACGATGTAGTGGTACGATGTAGTGGTACGATGTAGTGACACGATAAAGTGAGTACGATGTAGTGGTACGATGTAGTGGTACAATGTAGTGGTACGATGTAGTGACACGATAAAGTGAGTACGATGTAGTGGTACGATGTAGTGGTACGATGTAGTGGTACGATGTAGTGGTACGATGTAGTGGTACGGTGTAGTGGTACGATGTAGTGGTACGATGTAGTGGTACGGTGTAGTGGTACGATGTAGTGGTACGATGTAGTGACACGATAAAGTGAGTACGATGTAGTGGTACGATGTAGTGGTACGATGTAGTGACACGATAAAGTGAGTACGATGTAGTGGCACGATGTAGTGGTACGATGTAGTGGTACGGTGTAGTGACACGATAAAGTGAGTACGATGTAGTGAGTACGATGTAGTGGTACGGTGTAGTGGTACGATGTAGTGGTACGATGTAGTGACACGATAAAGTGAGTACGATGTTGTGGTACGATGTAGTGGTACAATGTAGTGGTACGATGTAGTGGTACGATGTAGTGGTACGGTGTAGTGACACGGTGTAGTGAGTACGATGTAGTGGTACGATGTAGTGGTACGGTGTAGTGGTACGATGTAGTGGTACGATGTAGTGGTACGATGTAGTGGTACGATGCAGTGGTACGGTGTAGTGGTACGATGTAGTGGTACGATGTAGTGGTACGATGTAGTGACACGATAAAGTGAGTACGATGTAGTGGCACGATGTAGTGGTACGATGTAGTGGTACGGTGTAGTGACACGATAAAGTGAGTACGATGTAGTGAGTACGATGTAGTGGTACGATGTAGTGGTACGATGTAGTGGTACGGTGTAGTGGTACGATGTAGTGGTACGATGTAGTGACACGATAAAGTGAGTATGATGTAGTGGTACGATGTAGTGGTACGATGTAGTGGTACGATGTAGTGGTACGATGTAGTGACACGATAAAGTGAGTACGATGTAGTGGTACGATGTAGTGACACGATGTAGTGGTACAATGTAGTGGTACGATGTAGTGACACGATAAAGTGAGTACGATGTAGTGGTACGATGTAGTGGTACGATGTAGTGGTACGATAAAGTGAGTACGATGTAGTGGTACGATGTAGTGGTACGATGTAGTGACACGATAAAGTGAGTACGATGTAGTGGTACGATGTAGTGGTACGATGTAGTGGTACGGTGTAGTGACACGATAAAGTGGCTACGATGTAGTGGTACGATGTAGTGGTACAATGTAGTGGTACGGTGTAGTGACACGATAAAGTGGCTACGATGTAGTGGTACGATGTAGTGGTACAATGTAGTGGTACGATGTAGTGGTACGGTGTAGTGGTACGATGTAGTGGTACGGTGTAGTGAGTACGATGTAGTGGTACGATGTAGTGGTACGGTGTAGTGGTACGGTGTAGTGGTACGGTGTAGTGAGTACGATGTAGTGGTACGGTGTAGTGGTACGGTGTAGTGGTACGGTGTAGTGGTACGGTGTAGTGAGTACGATGTAGTGGTACGATGTAGTGGTACGATGTAGTGGTACGATGCAGTGGTACGGTGTAGTGGTACGATGTAGTGGTACGATGTAGTGACACGATAAAGTGAGTACGATGTAGTGGCACGATGTAGTGGTACGATGTAGTGGTACGGTGTAGTGACACGATAAAGTGAGTACGATGTAGTGAGTACGATGTAGTGGTACGATGTAGTGGTACGATGTAGTGGTACGGTGTAGTGGTACGATGTAGTGGTACGATGTAGTGACACGATAAAGTGAGTACGATGTAGTGGTACGATGTAGTGGTACGATGTAGTGGTACGATGTAGTGGTACGATGTAGTGACACGATAAAGTGAGTACGATGTAGTGGTACGATGTAGTGGTACAATGTAGTGGTACGATGTAGTGACACGATAAAGTGAGTACGATGTAGTGGTACGATGTAGTGGTACGATGTAGTGGTACGATAAAGTGAGTACGATGTAGTGGTACGATGTAGTGGTACGATGTAGTGGTACGGTGTAGTGGTACGATGTAGTGGTACGATGTAGTGGTACGGTGTAGTGGTACGATGTAGTGGTACGATGTAGTGACACGATAAAGTGAGTACGATGTAGTGGTACGATGTAGTGGTACGATGTAGTGACACGATAAAGTGAGTACGATGTAGTGGCACGATGTAGTGGTACGATGTAGTGGTACGGTGTAGTGACACGATAAAGTGAGTACGATGTAGTGAGTACGATGTAGTGGTACGGTGTAGTGGTACGATGTAGTGGTACGATGTAGTGACACGATAAAGTGAGTACGATGTTGTGGTACGATGTAGTGGTACAATGTAGTGGTACGGTGTAGTGACACGATAAAGTGAGTACGATGTTGTGGTACGATGTAGTGGTACAATGTAGTGGTACGATGTAGTGGTACGGTGTAGTGACACGGTGTAGTGAGTACGATGTAGTGGTACGATGTAGTGGTACGGTGTAGTGGTACGATGTAGTGGTACGATGTAGTGGTACGATGCAGTGGTACGGTGTAGTGGTACGATGTAGTGGTACGATGTAGTGGTACGATGTAGTGACACGATAAAGTGAGTACGATGTAGTGGCACGATGTAGTGGTACGATGTAGTGGTACGGTGTAGTGACACGATAAAGTGAGTACGATGTAGTGAGTACGATGTAGTGGTACGATGTAGTGGTACGATGTAGTGGTACGGTGTAGTGGTACGATGTAGTGGTACGATGTAGTGACACGATAAAGTGAGTACGATGTAGTGGTACGATGTAGTGGTACGATGTAGTGGTACGATGTAGTGGTACGATGTAGTGACACGATAAAGTGAGTACGATGTAGTGGTACGATGTAGTGACACGATGTAGTGGTACAATGTAGTGGTACGATGTAGTGACACGATAAAGTGAGTACGATGTAGTGGTACGATGTAGTGGTACGATGTAGTGAGTACGATGTAGTGGTACGATGTAGTGGTACGATGTAGTGACACGATAAAGTGAGTACGATGTAGTGGTACGATGTAGTGGTACGATGTAGTGGTACGATAAAGTGAGTACGATGTAGTGGTACGATGTAGTGGTACGATGTAGTGGTACGATGTAGTGGTACGGTGTAGTGGTACGATGTAGTGGTACGATGTAGTGGTACGGTGTAGTGGTACGATGTAGTGGTACGATGTAGTGACACGATAAAGTGAGTACGATGTAGTGGTACGATGTAGTGGTACGATGTAGTGACACGATAAAGTGAGTACGATGTAGTGGCACGATAAAGTGAGTACGATGTAGTGGTACGGTGTAGTGACACGATAAAGTGAGTACGATGTAGTGAGTACGATGTAGTGGTACGGTGTAGTGGTACGATGTAGTGGTACGATGTAGTGACACGATAAAGTGAGTACGATGTTGTGGTACGATGTAGTGGTACAATGTAGTGGTACGGTGTAGTGACACGATAAAGTGAGTACGATGTTGTGGTACGATGTAGTGGTACAATGTAGTGGTACGATGTAGTGGTACGATGTAGTGGTACGGTGTAGTGGTACGATGTAGTGGTACGATGTAGTGACACGATAAAGTGAGTACGATGTTGTGGTACGATGTAGTGGTACAATGTAGTGGTACGGTGTAGTGACACGATAAAGTGAGTACGATGTTGTGGTACGATGTAGTGGTACGATGTAGTGGTACGATGTAGTGGTACAATGTAGTGGTACGGTGTAGTGACACGATGTAGTGGTACGATGTAGTGGTACAATGTAGTGGTACGGTGTAGTGACACGATAAAGTGGCTACGATGTAGTGGTACGATGTAGTGGTACAATGTAGTGGTACGGTGTAGTGGTACGATGTAGTGGTACGATGTAGTGGTACAATGTAGTGGTACGGTGTAGTGGTACGATGTAGTGGTACGATGTAGTGGTACGATGTAGTGGTACAATGTAGTGGTACGATGTAGTGGTACGATGTAGTGGTACGATGTAGTGACACGATAAAGTGAGTACGATGTTGTGGTACGATGTAGTGGTACGATGTAGTGGTACGATGTAGTGGTACGATGTAGTGGTACGATGTAGTGGTACAATGTAGTGGTACGATGTAGTGGTACGATGTAGTGGTACGATGTAGTGACACGATAAAGTGAGTACGATGTAGTCGTACGATGTAGTGGTACGATGTAGTGGTACGATGTAGTGACACGATAAAGTGAGTACGATGTAGTGGTACGATGTAGTGGTACGATGTAGTGGTACGGTGTAGTGGTACGATGTAGTGGTACGATGTAGTGACACGATAAAGTGAGTACGATGTAGTGGTACGATGTAGTGGTACGATGTAGTGGTACGATGTAGTGGTACGATGTAGTGGTACGGTGTAGTGGTACGATGTAGTGGTACGATGTAGTGACACGATAAAGTGAGTACGATGTAGTGGTACGATGTAGTGGTACGGTGTAGTGACACGATAAAGTGGCTACGATGTAGTGGCACGATGTAGTGGTACGATGTAGTGGTACGATGTAGTGACACGATAAAGTGAGTACGATGTAGTGGTACGATGTAGTGGTACGGTGTAGTGGTACGATGTAGTGACACGATAAAGTGAGTACGGTGTAGTGACACGATAAAGTGAGTACGATGTAGTGGTACGATGTAGTGACACGATGCAGTAAGCCAATGCAGTGACAAGATAGTGTGGTGGATGTTGACATGATGAATTGATGCAAGGTTATTGGTGGAGCAGGTTGCCGGTTTGATTCCTACCAGGTTCTAATTTGATGATTTTGATGGCAGCCAGTTCTCCATCGCTTCTTGCCTGACGGAGAAAAGAGAGAGATTATTTCATCATCATCAGTTTAATTAGTTTCATATTTGTCCTCATCAACATATTTCAACCAGGCTGCAAACGCAGCTACTTCACCTTCATGCAAATAGTATATTTAAACACAGACAGAGCCACACACACAAACATGCAAAAACATGATAATTGTTTTCTGGCCTGCTCATTAGTTGAATCCTTGATTATGTTGAATTAAAAGTCATCAGGCAGCGGAAGACGTTTATTGTAAAATGTTTCACATTTATGTTGAAATGGGACATTTTAAGATTATTATAACTGATTAGAAGTATTGATTGAAGATAGAGAGAAAAGCGCAGATTAAATCTCATGTCACCAATTTTATTCTGATCCTTCTTGTGAATATGAATTTGTCTGCAGGGATCTGAGGACCTGATGGATTACAGGTTTCTATCTATCGATTGATCATCATCATCATCCTCCTCCTCCTCCTGACCTCTACCATCTTACTGCTTCAGCACTTCCACACACCGATGACATTCACACCTCCGAGTGAACACACTGCTGCACTCTGACTGACTGTTAATTAAAACACAGCTCATGATAATTTACCCCCCATCCCACGGAGCTTCAAGATGACAATCAATACCTTTTGAGCAACAAACTGGACGAGCCTCCGCTCCTGGAGGAGAGAAACAGACTTTTCTTCATCCTGTGTTTTGTGCTTTACTGAGAACTGAGTTATTGTCCTTGGTCACCTCAACAAAGGAAAGCTTAGCCACGAACTCCCCAAATAAAGACAGTTTATTATCCCATGTGATGAAGGTGCTGCAGAGGCTGGTCTTGGCTCATCTTCGACCGCAGGTGAAACCCTCACTGGACCTTCCGCAGTTTGCTTACCATCCTGGACGACACCATCATCTACCTGCTGCAGCGAGCTCAGTCCATCTGGATGGAACCGGTGGCTCTGTGAGAATCTTTCTTTGACTTGCCCATTCAACACCATCCAACCACTGCTGCTGAGTGAGAAGCTGCGGGTGGTGGGGGTCAATGCGTCCACCGTCTCCTGGATCACCGACTACCTCACAGGCAGACTACGGTGTGTCCGACTGGGCCGTGTGCTGTCTGGTGGTCAGTGATGTTTCACTCTACACGTACATGTAGAGCTTTTCACTGCACATGTTTCACTGTACACGTACATATACACTGTAACTCTACATGTACATACTGTATACAGTGAAACTCTACATGTACATACTGTATACAGTAAAACTCTACATGTACATACTGTATACAGTGAAACTCTACATGTACATACTGTATACAGTAAAACTCTACATGTACATACTGTATACAGTGAAACTCTACATGTACATACTGTATACAGTGAAACTCTACATGTACATACTGTATACAGTAAAACTGCATTCAATTCAATTGAGTTTATTTTGTATAGCCCAAAATTACAAAATAATTTAAAGTTTAACTGTACATGTATAGTTTCACTTTTATTTATTAAAGAGTAAAAATGAATAGCTTCCTTAAAAAGACAATCAGCACACTGACTGATAATGAAAATAATCAATAGTTGCAGAGAGAAGTGCCCCGACGGCCAATCAGAGAGTGAAAGTCAAGGCTGGAGAGTCCACAATAGGAAGGGGGGGTGGGGGGGGGTCGTGTTACAGGAAGCAGCAGAGCCCAGCAGGGACACACTCTGAATTATTGATCAATTTAATGGGTGAACCTTCATTTTTTTCTGCCGTCACTTTGAGTTTTGACTCCGAGAGTCACCTGAGATTTCCCATGAGCCTCAGTCACCAGGACGCCAAGGAGACTGGTCCTGACCGCTAGAGAGGGGGGCGGGGGGCGGGGGGGGGGGGGGGGGGGGGGGGGTTCTACGGTCAAGCCCTCCCTCCTTGTCCACCAAAGCCTTCTAACAGACACAAACCAACAGCTGAAACTTTCTGAGTGATTCAAAAGGGAAGTTTGTCTATATGAAAGAAGAAGGTCTAGAGAGATCCTGATCCCTCAGAGGACAAGCCCAGACCTCTGGGGGGACTTCCAAAGTCCACGTTCCCCCTTTTCCTCCCACCAGGGACGGATGGAAATGAGGAAACAACAATACTCAATAATAATAACAGTCATTGTGTCCATCATAAAAGTTTTTGAGGGAAATAACAGATCAGGAAAAGACAATTATTTCAAATAAATGAAGAATATATATATATATATATATATATATATATTTATTAACCAGATGGTGAATTAGAAAACTAATCCGATATATAACTTCAGTTAACAAAGCATTGTTTTGAGCTCAGCTCTTATTGTAATTTAGTTTTTACATCAGTTACACTTGAGTGTATTGTAATTCTTAGGGTCACCACTAGATAGAGCTACTGTCTTCAACAAGGCAGATTCTCCGCAGAACAAAAGGAATCAAAGAAAAGGTTTTGCTGCGGATGACCAAAAATGGGAGAAACCAAAGAAAGAAAAGATTTAAGAGTAGACTTAAGACTTTCCTCTTTAATAGTGCTTATAGTTAGGGCTGAATCAGGTTTGCCCTGGTCCAGCCCCTTGATATGCTGCTATAGGCTTATAGGCT
Source organism: Cyclopterus lumpus (assembly GCF_009769545.1). Lineage (NCBI taxonomy): Eukaryota > Metazoa > Chordata > Actinopteri > Perciformes > Cyclopteridae > Cyclopterus > Cyclopterus lumpus. Next base: position 27,290,416 of record NC_046966.1, read on the forward strand.
GCTGGGGGATGTTTTAGGATACACTGAGCACCTATCTCCTCTTCTCTCTCTCCTTATGGATGAATTTACATCTCTCCATTGCACCTTATTAACTCTGCTTCCTCCCCGGAGTCGTTGTGACTTCATGTCTCATAGGGTCCATTGGACTTGGCTGTGTCTGAAGCCGGTCCTGGGCCCTGCCCCCTGACTCCTTGCCCCTGCTTCCTGCCTCTTTCGCAATGCCTCCTGCATAATGGTCTGGCCTTCTTCCTCATTGGCCCTGCCTCCTTCGCGATGCCTCCTGCCTCCGTGGCCCCTCCTCCTGCCTCATTGGGCCTGCCACCTTCACCGTGAGTGTGGGTCAGTGGTTAGCAGGTCCGTCTTTCAATCAGGGGGTTAGTGGTTCAATACCCGCCCTAGTCGATGTGTCCTTGAGCAAGACACTTAACCCTGAGTTGTTCCCTGTAGCTGTGTCTACAGTGTATGAATGTAACATGATTGTAAGTCGCTTTGGATAAAAGCGTCAGCTAAATGACATGTAAAGTAATGTAATGTGAATCGTGCCATGGCCCTGCTGATTGTCCTTCCTTCTGTTTCATGGATTATGGAGGTCTGGGTCGTGGTTCATGCCTGCTACTAATTATTCATACATTCTGTCATATTCATGTAATGTGTTTATGTAACTTTGTAACTCTGTTCCTCTGGTTACATGACATCTATTGCTTCTATCCATCCAGGGAGAGGGATCCTCCCTGTTGCTCTCCTGAAGGGTTCTTACCTTTTTTACCCTGAAAGGTTTTTTCCTGATTGATGTGAGGTCAAAGGTCAGGGATGTCGTATGTGTACAGATTGTAAATTCTGAAAGATTATAATGTACGACGACACAAGGAAACCAAGCATCAGACCGACACGTCTTTCACTGGTGCCGAGCGAGAAGAGAAAGTCAAGTAAATGGCAGCTAGCCAGCTACGAGGTCGCTCAACTCCTAGTGCCACACGGGAAACCTTTCTCAGACTTCATAAAACTGAGCCTCAAGTCGCAGGATTAATGTGCTGGAAAAGATGCCGGAATTCCACAACGTGAGCACGTCCGGAGCACAAACACTTGTAGCTCACTTAAAGCATCAGCTGTCACATAAAGCTTGTGCTTTTGATTTTTATTCCACTGCGTGTGATGAGAGCTCAGCTGTTGGGTCGTCATGGTAACCACAAGGTACCCGGTTCAATTCCTTAATAACTAAGGATGGGTCAATGCAGAGAAGACTTTACCCACTGTGGGATCAATAAAGGAAACATTATTATATTATTAGCGGAGTTGTCAAAAACTTTTTTTATGCCTCCCGACAGGGGAGCTGCTGGATCTGAGGAGTCTCGAGGGCACAACAACGGGGAAGGACATGTTTGAAGCTGTCAGATGCACAAGATGGGACGTAAATGGGACTTGAAGCTGTGTGGAGTTACAACCGATGGGGCTCCGGCTGTGACAGGCGAGCCCAAAGGAAAGGCCTCTATGGCGCGAGAGAGTGGAGGTGAGGCTGTTAAAATACACTGTATCATCCACCAAGAAGCCCTCTGTGCCAGTTGTGAAAACTGTCAACATAATTTGTGCACGAGGCTCCACCACAGATCATTTCAAGCGTTCCTCTCTGATGTGGATGCTGAATACAAGACCTCCTCTATCGGTGCTGCAGCGGGTTTATTCCCAGAGATCAGAAATGGACCAGTTCTTGAAAGAGAAGGACCTCTTCATGAACTGAATGCACGTCTATGGTTGGCATACCTGGCCTTCACTCATCATCTCGACACACCGAACAGGAGCCTGCCAGGCCTAGAACTTGTTCCACAACTCTCTGCACACATGGAAGCATTTGGTCTCTTTGACACAAATCTTCAGACAGCGTGGGAACCCTAAACCTTAGCTGGCAGGGGAATCTCATAAATCCCACACACATACATGTGGAGCAATCCACATGTGGAGCAATCCAAATGCAGTGCGATTGACAAATAAATACATACAAATCAACAAACAAATAGAAGAATTCACATAGAAATGCAGAAATGTATTCGTGGTTTTTCTTTTACATTTATATAAATCGTAATTTATTTATGTGTGCATTGGAAGGTATTTGTGAATTGTTCTGCATGCATTTGTGAGTCTAATTTATTTGTAAATTAGACTCCTTCTGTGTTCATTTGTAAATTGAACATATTTGTAAATTGTTCAGTGCGCATTTGTGAATCTTTGTGTGTGCATTTGCAATGAGAGACGGATCTGACCCCATACAAAAGGACCGCCATGTCTGTGCTGTCCTCAGAAGGACCGCCATGTCTGTGCTGTCCTCAAAAGGACCGCCATGTCTGTGCTGTCCTCAAAAGGACCGTCATGTCTGTGCTGTCCTCAAAAGGACAGCCATGTCTGTGCTGTTCTCAGAAGGACCGCCATGTCTGTGCTGTCCTCAAAAGGACCGCCATGTCTGTGCTGTCCTCAGAAGGACCGCCATGTCTGTGCTGTCCTCAGAAGGACCGCCATGTCTGTGCTGTCCTCAAAAGGACCGCCATGTCTGTGCTGTCCTCAGAAGGACCGCCATGTCTGTGCTGTCCTCAAAAGGACCGCCATGTCTGTGCTGTCCTCAAAAGGACCGCCATGTCTGTGCTGTCCTCAGAAGGACCGCCATGTCTGTGCTGTCCTCAAAAGGACAGCCATGTCTGTGCTGTCCTCAGAAGGACCGCCATGTCTGTGCTGTCCTCAAAAGGACCGCCATGTCTGTGCTGTCCTCAAAAGGACCGCCATGTCTGTGCTGTCCTCAGAAGGACCGGCATGTCTGTGCTGTCCTCAAAAGGGCCGCCATGTCTGTGCTGTCCTCAAAAGGACCGTCATGTCTGTGCTGTCCTCAAAAGGACAGCCATGTCTGCGCTGTTCTCAGAAGGACCGCCATGTCTGTGCTGTCCTCAAAAGGACCGCCATATCTGTGCTGTCCTCAAAAGGACAGCCATGTCTGTGCTGTCCTCAGAAGGACCGCCATGTCTGTGCTGTCCTCAGAAGGACCGCCATGTCTGTGCTGTCCTCAGAAGGACCGCCATGTCTGTGCTGTCCTCAGAAGGACAGCCATGTCTGTGCTGTCCTCAAAAGGACCGCCATGTCTGTGCTGTCCTCAAAAGGACCGCCATGTCTGTGCTGTCCTCAGAAGGACCGCCATGTCTGTGCTGTCCTCAAAAGGACAGCCATGTCTGTGCTGTCCTCAGAAGGACCGCCATGTCTGTGCTGTCCTCAGAAGGACCGCCATGTCTGTGCTGTCCTCAAAAGGACCGCCATGTCTGTGCTGTCCTCAGAAGGACCGCCATGTCTGTGCTGTCCTCAGAAGGACCGCCATGTCTGTGCTGTCCTCAAAAGGACCGCCATGTCTGTGCTGTCCTCAGAAGGACCGCCATGTCTGTGCTGTCCTCAGAAGGACCGCCATGTCTGTGCTGTCCTCAGAAGGACAGCCATGTCTGTGCTGTCCTCAGAAGGACCGCCATGTCTGTGCTGTCCTCAAAAGGACCGCCATGTCTGTGCTGTCCTCAAAAGGACCGTCATGTCTGTGCTGTCCTCAGAAGGACCGCCATGTCTGTGTTGTCCGCAGAAGGACAGCCATGTCTGTGCTGTCCTCAAAAGGACCGCCATGTCTGTGCTGTCCTCAGAAGGACCGCCATGTCTGTGCTGTCCTCAAAAGGACAGCCATGTCTGTGCTGTCCTCAGAAGGACCGCCATGTCTGTGCTGTCCTCAAAAGGACCGCCATGTCTGTGCTGTCCTCAGAAGGACCGCCATGTCTGTGCTGTCCTCAGAAGGACCGGCATGTCTGTGCTGTCCTCAAAAGGACCGCCATGTCTGTGCTGTCCTCAAAAGGACCGCCATGTCTGTGCTGTCCTCAAAAGGACCGTCATGTCTGTGCTGTCCTCAAAAGGACAGCCATGTCTGTGCTGTTCTCAGAAGGACCGCCATGTCTGTGCTGTCCTCAAAAGGACCGCCATGTCTGTGCTGTCCTCAAAAGGACAGCCATGTCTGTGCTGTCCTCAGAAGGACCGCCATGTCTGTGCTGTCCTCAAAAGGACCGCCATGTCTGTGCTGTCCTCAGAAGGACCGCCATGTCTGTGCTGTCCTCAGAAGGACAGCCATGTCTGTGCTGTCCTCAAAAGGACCGCCATGTCTGTGCTGTCCTCAAAAGGACCGCCATGTCTGTGCTGTCCTCAGAAGGACCGCCATGTCTGTGCTGTCCTCAAAAGGACAGCCATGTCTGTGCTGTCCTCAGAAGGACCGCCATGTCTGTGCTGTCCTCAGAAGGACCGCCATGTCTGTGCTGTCCTCAGAAGGACCGCCATGTCTGTGCTGTCCTCAAAAGGACCGCCATGTCTGTGCTGTCCTCAGAAGGACCGCCATGTCTGTGCTGTCCTCAGAAGGACCGCCATGTCTGTGCTGTCCTCAAAAGGACCGCCATGTCTGTGCTGTCCTCAGAAGGACCGCCATGTCTGTGTTGTCCGCAGAAGGACAGCCATGTCTGTGCTGTCCTCAGAAGGACCGCCATGTCTGTGCTGTCCTCAAAAGGACCGCCATGTCTGTGCTGTCCTCAAAAGGACAGCCATGTCTGTGCTGTCCTCAAAAGGACAGCCATGTCTGTGCTGTCCTCAGAAGGACCGCCATGTCTGTGCTGTCCTCAGAAGGACAGCCATGTCTGTGCTGTCCTCAGAAGGACCGCCATGTCTGTGCTGTCCTCAGAAGGACCGGCATGTCTGTGCTGTCCTCAAAAGGACAGCCATGTCTGTGCTGTCCTCAAAAGGACAGCCATGTCTGTGCTGTCCTCAGAAGGACCGCCATGTCTGTGCTGTCCTCAGAAGGACCGCCATGTCTGTGCTGTCCTCAGAAGGACAGCCATGTCTGTGCTGTCCTCAGAAGGACCGCCATGTCTGTGCTGTCCTCAGAAGGACCGGCATGTCTGTGCTGTCCTCAAAAGGACCGCCATGTCTGTGCTGTCCTCAGAAGGACCGCCATGTCTGTGCTGTCCTCAAAAGGACCGCCATGTCTGTGCTGTCCTCAGAAGGACCGCCATGTCTGTGCTGTCCTCCGCATCCCAATATATTTCAAAGTATTCCTGTGTTAATAAGCCGAATTACGTAATGAAAATAAATAAATGAAATCAATTCAGGTTGATAACATTTGATAAAAAACATTAGTTGAGTATCATAAAGATCCCCATGCCCTTGAAGGGGTTCACCATCCTGACGGAGGCTGCTGGCTACCTTTGTGTAACCAAATAAATGAAAACCCATTGATGGAGAGTTCGGATGTGGGATGTTTTTTACTTTAAGCATATTCAAACATATATGTATATATGAATAATTCATTTGGTCAACTTTAATAATATACCTCCCCTGTAGTGAGCAGCCCAGACGGTTGTATATTGTTCTGTATGTGGCCCTCAGTGAAAAAAGTTTGGACATCTCTGATCTATACCAATAACAACACCAGTCCGGATCGAACCGGGCTCGAACCCGAAGCCAGGAGCTGTGACGTCATGTCGGTACCTTGTACACGTCACCGCTGGATCAGCTGGAAGTCTTCCTGCGGGTTCCTGCGGGAGAAGTCCGGCCAGCAGCTCATGGTCCCGGCTGCTCAGACCGACTGGACCCGGAACCCAGAAGCTCAGCTGAGTTTGACCCGGACAGACACTTTAAAGTGTCTACACCACTGGAACATGGCTTCTTCCGCAACCACGACGCATGCGCAATGCCCACACAGGGACTTGCCGGGAGGAGGAAGACGCCTTCAGGAGCAGTGGGAATTGAAAATACATTAAAATAAAAGTGCGAAACAAACGACTAAAGGATTATAATGATGTCACGTTAAGATGTATTTGTTGGTATTGTAAATGTTGATAACAATGTTCATAAAGATATACAATTTATACCAGCAAAAGCACTGATTCAATTGAGACTCTACTGCAGAACATGGATGGTTCTATTAAGACTACTACAGAACATCTCTGATTCTACTGAGACTCTACTGCAGAACATTATTGATTCAATTGAGACTCTACTGCAGAACATGGATGGTTCTATTAAGACTACTACAGAACATTACTGATTCTACTGAGACTCTACTGCAGAACATCACTTATTCTACTGAGACTCTACTGTAGAACATTACTGATTATAGTCAGACTCTACTGTAGAACATCACTGATTATATTGAGACTCTACTGTAGAACATCACTGATTCAATTGAGACTCTACTGCAGAACATCACTGATTCAATTGAGACTCTACTGCAGAACATCACTGATTCTACTGAGACTCTACTGGAGAACATTACTGATTCTATTGATACTCTACTGTAGAACATCACAGATTCAATTGACTCTACTGCAGAACATCACTGATTCTACTGAGACTCTACTGGAGAATATTACTGATTCTATTGAGATTCTACTGTAGAACATCACTGATTCTACTGAGACTCTACTGGAGAACCTTACTGATTCTATTGAGACTACTGCAGAAAATCAATGATTCTACTGAGACTCTACTGCAGAACATTACTGATTATATTGAGACTCTACTGCAGAACATCACTGATTCTATTGAGACTACTGTAGAACATTACTGATTCTATTGAGACTACTGCAGAAAATCAATGATTCTACTGAGACTCTACTGCAGAACATTACTGATTCTACTGAAACTATACTGCAGAACATCACTGATTCTATTGAGACTACTGTAGAACATTACTGATTCTATTGAGACTACTGCAGAACATCACTGATTCTATTGAGACTCTACTGTAGAAATTCACAGATTTAATTGAGACTCTACTGCAGAACATCAATTATTCTACTGAGACTCTACTGGAGAATATTACTGATTCTATTGAGACTCTACTGCAGAACCTTACTGATTCAATTGAGACTCTACTGCAGAACATTACTGATTCTATTGAGACTCTACTGTAGACCATTACTGATTCTACTGAGACTCTACTGTAGAACATTACTGATTCTACTGAGACTCTACTGTAGAACATTACTGATTCTACTGAGACTCTACTGTAGGACATCACTGATTCTATTGAGACTCTATTGTAGAACATTACTGATTCTATTGAGACTCTACTGCAGAACATTACTGATTCTATTGAGACTATACTGCAGAACATTACTGATTATACTGAGACTCTACTGTAGAACATTACTGATTCTACTGAGACTCTACTGTAGGACATCACTGATTCTATTGAGACTCTACTGTAGAACATCACTGATTCAATTGAGACTACTGCAGAACATCACTCATTCTATTGAGACACTACTGCAGAACATCACTCATTCTATTGAGACTCTATTGTAGAACATCACAGATTCAATTGAGACTCTACTGCAGAACATTACAGATTCTACTGAGACTCTACTGGAGAACCTTACTGATTCTATTGAGACTCTACTGCAGAACATTACTGATTTTATTGAGACTCTACTGCAGAACATTACTGATTCTACTGAGACTCTACTGCAGAACATTACTGATTATATTGAGACTCTACTGCAGAACATCACTCATTCTATTGAGACTCTATTGTAGAACATCACAGATTCAATTGAGACTCTACTGCAGAACATTACTGATTCTACTGAGACTCTACTGGAGAACCTTACTGATTCTATTGAGACTCTACTGCAGAACATTACTGATTTTATTGAGACTCTACTGCAGAACATTACTGATTCTACTGAGACTCTACTGCAGAACATCACTGATTCTATTGAGACTACTGTAGAACATTACTGATTCTATTGAGACTCTACTGTAGAACATCACAGATTCTATTGAGACTCTACTGCAGAACATCAATTATTCTACTGAGACTCTACTGTAGAACATCACTGATTCAATTGAGACTACTGCAGAACATCACTCATTCTATTGAGACTCTACTGCAGAACATTACTGATTCTACTGAGACTCTACTGGAGAACCTTACTGATTCTATTGAGACTCTACTGCAGAACATTACTGATTTTATTGAGACTCTACTGCAGAACATCACTGATTCTATTGAGACTCTACTGCAGAACATGGATGGTTCTATTAAGACTACTACAGAACATTACTGATTATACTGATACTCTACTGCAGAACATCACTTATTCTACTGAGACTCTACTGTAGAACATTACTGATTCTATTGAGACTCTACTGTAGAACATCACTGATTATATTGAGACTCTACTGTAGAACATCACTGATTCTATTGAGACTCTACTGCAGAACATTACTGATTATATTGAGACTCTACTGCATATTATCACTGATTATATTGAGACTCTACTGCATAACCTTACTGATTCTATTGAGACTCTACTGCATAACCTTACTGATTCTATTGAGACTCTACTGCAGAACATCAATTATTCTATTGAGACTTTAATGCAGAACATTACTGATTATATTGAGACTCTACTACAGAACATCAATGATTCTATTGAGACTCTACTGCAGAACATCACTGATTCTATTGAGACTCTACTGCAGAACATTACTGATTCAATTGAGACTCTACTGCAGAACATTACTGATTCTATTGAGACTACTGCAGAACATCACAGATTAAATTGAGACTATACTGCAGAACATCAATTATTCTACTGGAGAATATTACTGATTCTATTGAGACTCTATTGTAGAACATCACTGATTCAATTGAGACTCTACTGCAGAACATTACTGATTCTATTGAGACTATACTGCAGAACATTACTGATTCTACTGAGACTATACTGCAGAACATTACTGATTCTACTGAGACTCTACTGCAGAACCTTACTGATTCAATTGAGACTCTACTGTAGAACATTACTGATTCTATTGAGACTATACTGCAGAACATTACTGATTCTACTGAGACTATACTGCAGAACATTACTGATTCTACTGAGACTCTACTGCAGAACCTTACTGATTCAATTGAGACTCTACTGCAGAACATTACTGATTCTATTGAGACTATACTGCAGAACATTACTGATTCTACTGAGACTATACTGCAGAACATTACTGATTCTACTGAGACTCTACTGCAGAACCTTACTGATTCAATTGAGACTCTACTGTAGAACATCAATGATTCTATTGAGACCGTACTGCAGATTATCACTGATTCTATTGAGACTCTACTGCAGAACATTACTGATTATATTGAGACTCTACTGCAGAACATTACTGATTCTATTGAGACTCTACTGCAGAACATTACTGATTATATTGAGACTCTACTGCAGAACATCAATGATTCTATTGAGACTCTACTGCAGAACATCAATGATTCTATTGAGACTCTACTGCAGAACAGTACTGATTCTATTGAGACTACTGCAGAACATTACTGATTCTATTAAGACTCTACTGCAGAACAGTACTGATTCTATTGAGACTATACTACAGAACGTCACTGATTCTATTGAGACTCTACTGTAGAACATTACTGATTCTATTGAGACTCTACTGTAGAACATTACTGATTCTATTGAGACTCTACTGTAGAACATTACTGATTCTATTGAGACATGACTGCAGAACATTACTGATTACATTGAGACTCTACTGCAGAACAGTACTGATTCTATTGAGACTATACTACAGAACGTCACTGATTCTATTGAGACTATACTACAGATTATCACTGATTCTATTGAGACTCTACTGCAGAACAGTACTGATTCTATTGAGACTCTACTGCAGAATATCACTGATTCTATTGAGACTCTACTGCAGATTATCACTGATTCTATTGAGACTCTACTGCAGAACAGTACTGATTCTATTGAGACTCTACTGCAGAATATCACTGATTCTATTGAGACTATACTACAGATTATCACTGATTCTATTGAGACTCTACTGCAGAACAGTACTGATTCTATTGAGACTCTACTGCAGAACAGTACTGATTATATTGAGACTCTACTGCAGAATATCACTGATTCTATTGAGACTCTACTGCAGATTATCACTGATTCTATTGAGACTCTACTGCAGAATATCACTGATTCTATTGAGACTCTACTGCAGATTATCACTGATTCTATTGAGACTCTACTGCAGAACATTACTGATTCTATTGAGACTCTACTGCAGAACAGTACTGATTCTATTGAGACTCTACTGCAGAATATCACTGATTCTATTGAGACTCTACTGCAGATTATCACTGATTCTATTGAGACTCTACTGCAGAATATCACTGATTCTATTGAGACTCTACTGCAGATTATCACTGATTCTATTGAGACTCTACTGCAGAACATTACTGATTCTATTGAGACTCTACTACAGAACGTCACTGATTCTATTGAGACTCTACTACAGAACATTACTGATTCTATTGAGACTCTACTGCAGAACGTCACTGATTCTATTGAGACTACTGCAGAACATTACTGATTCTATTGAGACTCTACTGCAGAATATCACTGATTCTATTGAGACTCTACTGCAGAATATCACTGATTCTATTGAGACATGACTGGTACAGAAAAGGACATACAGATTTACTCTGAGTTTTTGGAACATGTCACCATCATCTCTCTCTCTCTGTATTTGTGTGTAAATATATATAAATATAAATACGCGTTGGTGTGAGAGTGGAGAGAGAGACTCGGACAGAAGGAGAGAGAGAAAGTCCACACCCAGCTCAGAGGCACCATTAAGTTATATGACATAGTCACATCAGTACATCCGGTCTTTAATTTCAGAATAAGAGTAATTGATGAAACGTGCCAGAAATAAGGGCTTGGTGTTGATTCAAAGGGGATTTCACACTATCGCAATAAATTATATTTTCATCTCACCCATTGATCTTATTATTAAAGCAGGGATACTTGGTAGATCTATTGTTGTTTCCAACATAACTGACATAATGTATCAGGTCTTGCAAATAATAACATTTTACAGGATCTGCTTTGTGCAAACGGGATGCATTGTGGGTTGAATTTCAACAAGACGTGTAGAATAATGTGATCCTTTGATCATTTAATTTAAAGTTTTTACAATTTACACATTACCTCACATTAATAGAGAACATAAACAACAACAAATAAATAAAAATGACATAACAGCATAAAAACCAACTATACGAACAATCAGACAAGGACAGAAAATCATCATAAACCATCATAAACCATCATCCTCCATATTGAACCTACTATAACAATTGTATTTATATCATTCTTACCACCATTTTACTTTCAATTTATACAGGCCACTTGTCGAATGTCCCCCCTGGGAATATTATGTACAACATGCTCGCTACACAGGAAGCCAGGCACATCGACAACAGAACAGAATTGCAGAACAGGAAACCCCCTATTATGTCCATCAAAACCATTAAATCATAATAAATGTAAATATTGCTGACACATTCCTTCACAGAGTCACTTGAGTCCCTTTATTGAAGAAATTGTACTTTCTTGATTCTTGTTGTTCTGAGTTTGGACTCATGGTTTAATGCACTTATTGTAAGTCGCTTTGGATAAAAGCGTCAGCTAAATGAAATGTAAATGTAATGTAAATGTAATGTAAATGTAATGTAAATGTAATGTGATGTAATGTGATGTAAATGTAATGTAATATAAAGTAATGTCCCAAGGTTGCAAAGCCTCTTCATATGGTTTTGGCATAGTCCTCGCCAATAAAATTCAAAAAAGGGTTCCAGACGGAAAGAAACCTGTTTGTGTCTCCTTGGAGAACATGTGTGAGTCTTTCCATGGCAGTTGTAGGACATTGTGAAGCCAACTAGAGGCAGATGGTGTGGTGCTGTCTAGCCAATGCTAAGCTAATGCTGTAGGATGGATAATCCATAGAAGACTGAGGATTCTCCTATGTCTGCTTAATACAGATGAGGCAGTGTGTAGGCCTAGGATACATAAGAGAGGATTGAGTTCAATAGGACATTTTATTATGGACGATATTTGGTTCCCAATTTCAACCCAAAAGTTATTTATTTCCGGACAGAGCCAGATTAAGTGCACATAATTGCCAACATGCTGCTTACATCTTAAACATACACAAGAACAGTCATATTATGTCATATTTGCTCCTACTATATGGGGTAGTTTGTAATTTCTGTATACTTTTAAACTGAATTTCTTGGAATTTGTAACTACTACATATTCTTTTGTTATTTAACATGATTGTTTTCCATTGGTGGTCAGTAATTGTAGTTTTAAGATCCCGTTCCCATGATTGTCTGCTGCTGTGAGTGCTTAACTTACTTAAGAAGAGCAGTTTGTAATAAATATAGCTTGTTTTTTTCTCTTCAGCTGGCAGACTTGGTGAATCAATGATTCAATCAGCTCTGGTCCATGACCTTCTTGGTATTGGGTTACAGAGTTTAAGAAACTACAAATTTGTAAAAATCGGAAAAACTGTGTTTTGGGTTGCCCATACCCTTTATGTAACCACTTTCATAGAGGTTGTTTATCAGCTGGATTCCATATGTGTTCCATTCTTTAAAACCAGGGTCAGAGACAGGAAGGAATAAAATTGGGTTATTAACAATCTGTGCATAGGAAGAATATTTTCTATTGATAGAATACACCTTCTTTACCCTAATCTATGTGCTTAGAATGTTACTCACAATAAAGTTGTCACTGGCGCCTAGTGTTTGTTGATAATGTTGATAATGAGTTACATCCTGGCATTTCAAAGTCTAACCATATTGATTTGGGGTCTTGTGCCATCCATTCAGATACATTTTTGAGTTGTATTGACCAGAAATAATATTGAAGATTCGGTACTGCTAGACCCCCATTTACCACAGGCAGTTGGACTTTCTCTAATCTGATTTTAGGGAGTTTATTTTTCCAAATAAATTTAGATATGGTTTTATGCAAATCTATAAAAAAATAGTCGTAAATGTCGTTGTTGAATATGACTTTTTGAAGTGAGATTTGGTTGTTTGTGTTCGTCAAACTTGATTTTATTGACAGGAATAACAAATATCCCACAAAGTAAAATAAAATGGTCAACATCATTATTATTATTATTATTATTATTATTATTATTATTATTATCTGATTAAATAACCCACTACATAACGTAGTGAACACGTGATTCCTCTCTGTACTCTATGTAAATATTCTGACGGTAACGGAGCTTTATTTTGAAGGCCGTCTCAACCCGCTTCCGGTTTTGCTGCGTGTTACCTGACCGTACCTTGATCCATCTGTGACGGTCGGTCAGTCGGCATGACAACGCGCTCTCGAGGGCAAACCGAGAACGGGTGACGGTCGCGAGGATGGCAGCAGAAGATGCCCAGTAACGGAACCAGTAACGGAGCCAGCCCCGCGACCTGCACCGGGACCAGCCCCGGCACGTGCACCGGGACCTGCACCGGGACCTGTACTAGCCCCGGGACCTGCACCAGCCCCGGAACCGGCTCGGTCCATGCCCCGGCCATGGAGCGAGCGCGGCCGGAGACGGTGACGGTGTCCGCGGTGAGCCTAGCGCTCGGCGCGCTGTCGCTGCTGCTGCTGGTCTCCTCCATCTCCACCGACCACTGGTACGAGACCGACACGCGCCGGCACAAGAGCAACTGCGACCGCAACGGATCCGAGTCCAACGACCAGAAGAACCGGGAGATGCCCATCTACCACCTGCCGCTGGTGGACACCGGCAGTGGCGGGGCCCGGCAGCGGGACGTGGCGCGTATGAAGCCCGTGCATGTGGGCAGCAGAGAGGAGGAGCTGCTGGAGAACTGGAGGGCCATCCTGGGGATGGGCATCCTGGAGACTGAGTGCGGGAGGCCGCTGTTCTCCGCGCACTCCGGCCTCTGGAGGAAGTGCTACTTCAAGGGCCTGGACCCCGACATCGACAAGCTCATCGAGCGGGGTCAGACATGCATATATACACACATATATATACATATCTATATAGATATATGTATATCTATATATATACATATATATCTATATCTATATAGATATATATGTATATGTATATCTATATACATATATACATATATATGTATATATATACATATATATCTATCGATATATATATATAGATAGATATATATCTATATAGACATATATATAGATTGACAAGCTCATCGAGCGGGGTCAGACATGCATATATACACACATATATATACATATCTATATAGATATATGTATATCTCTATATATCTATATATATACATATATCTATATGTATATAGATATATGTAAATGTATATCTATCGATATATATATAGATATGTATATATCTATATAGACATATATATAGATCGACAAGCTCTTCGAGCGGGGTCAGACATGCATATGTACACACATACATATATAACTATATCTATATAGATATATATGTATATATACATATATATATATATATGTATATACATATATATAGATCGACAAGCTTATCGAGCAGAGTCAGACATGCGTATATACATATATATATATATATATATATATATACTGTATATACACACGCATACATATATATACACATATATATATACACACCGACATATACATATATATATATATATATATATATATAGACATATATAGACATATATACACACACACACGCACATATACATATATATATATATATATATATATATATATATATATATATAGACATATATAGACATATATACACACACACACGCACATATACATATATATATACTGGACCCGGACATCAACAAGCTCATCGAGCGGGGTCAGACTGCATGTATATACTGTATATACATGTACACACACACAGACAGACACACACATATACATATATATATATATATATATATATAAAGGGTTAGTAGATGTATGCGTAACATATACATATATATGTGTGTATATATATGCACATATATCTACATGTATATATACTTGTATATGTATACTACAGTTATAAACAGTGATTATACACAGTACACTCTGAAGTTATAGAATACATATGTACTCTATATTTGTATATATATATATATATTTGTGTATATATATATATACGTGCATATATACGTACATATATGTGTACGTATATGTTACGCATACAATTTTGATGACTAATAGATTAGCTGATTAAATGAACACAATCAGACAAAAGCAGCTCTTTAAATGTTGTTGTTGTTGTTGTTGTTACTGGAGATCTACTTGTTTAGCATGAGACACAAGCAGGAAATGAACTTCTGTATTCAATCCATACGACGGTAACTAAGTAGTTTCCTGTGAAGAAAGACTTTTATTTTCAAAAGAAACCTGACTAAGTTTCCTGTAAAGAATAACTTTTATTTTCAAAAGTGTCACTGACTAAGTAGGAAAATCGACATTTCATACAAACCGTTGTATGAGGATTACAGTATCCAGATACAAGTACAAATACATAAACTGCATATATATAGTTTACAAGGTATTCTATAACTTCACAGTGTACTGTGCATAATCACAGTGTATAACTACAGCATACAAAAGCAAGTACATATGTACCAGGTCCTTGTCTAGCTTTCAATTCCTGGAAATCTTTGAAAGTTAGTTAGTCCTGATGGGCAGGTGGCACCTTGCATGGAAGCTGCTCCCCTCATGTTAGCTCCTCTCATCATGTTAGCTCCTCTCGTCATGGTAGCTTTTCCCATCATGGTAGCTCTCCCGCCCCGTCTTGGTCGCTCCTCTCATCATGTTCGCTCCTTCCCTCATGTTAGCTCCTCTCGCCATGGTAGCTCCTCCCGTCATGTTAGCTCCTCTCGTCATGGTAGCTCCTCCCCTCATGTTAGCTCCTCTCGTCATGGTAGCTCCTCTCGTCATGGTAGCTTTTCCCATCATGGTAGCTCTCCCGCCCCGTCTTGGTCGCTCCTCTCATCATGTTCGCTCCTTCCCTCATGTTAGCTCCTCTCGTCATGGTAGCTCCTCTCGTCATGGTAGCTCCTCTCATCATGGTAGCTCCTCTCACCATGGTAGCTCATCCCATCATGGTAGCTCCTCTCATCAAGGTAGCTCCTCTCAGGTTCTCAGGGTTATTAAGCGTCAGCTTCACCGTCAGTGAAAACTCGTTGTGTGAAGACTCAAAGGATAAAGACATAGGAGTCATTTATTGGAGTCCAGACTCGGAGCATAAAGACATAGGAGTCTTTTATTGGAGTCAAGACTCGGAGGATAAAGACGTAGGAGTCTTTTGTTGGAGTCAAGGCTCGGAGGATAAAGACGTAGGAGTCTTTTGTTGGATTCAAGACTCGGAGCATACAGACATAGGAGTCTTTGTTTGGAGTCAAGACTCAGAGGATAAAGACATAGGAGTCTTTTATTGGAGTCAAGACTCGGAGGATAAAGACATAAGAGTCTTTGGTTGGAATCAAGACTGGGAGCATATAGACATAGGAGTCTTTGGTTGGAGTCAAGACTGGGAGCATAAAGACATAGGAGTCTTTTGTTGGAGTCTTTGGGGGTGGCTGAGTATTAAACTGCTCTGTCTGTATGTGTTTTACTTCCATACCTGTGCGCATATCTACTATAGGCCTCAGACTATAGTAATCCCTCCTCTGTTATCTTTCCCACCCGTTCCATACATACCCAACGCTTCGTCACAGGGGGCCTCTGGATCTGCCCTTCAGCTAAAGCAGACTTCATTTCAGGCTCTGCAATCAAGCAGTGGCTTGACTTCCTGGCTCTCACTGAGACTTGGATCACACCAGACAACACATCTACCTCTGCTGCTCTCTCCTCGGCCTTCTCCTTCAGCCACACATCCAGACCCTCTAGTCGGGGTGGTGGTACAGGTTTACTCATCTCAACCAAATGGAGTTTTTCTCTCTACCAGCTTCCACTTTTTACCCGACTGACTTTTGAGTTTCATGCTGTGACAGTTACTCATCCGGTTCAACTAAACATTGTCGTTCTCTGCCGTCGTCCTGGTTCTTTGGGAGACTTCTTGGAAGAATTATACGTCCTCCTGTCGAACTTCTCAGAAAACGCCCCGTCCTCATTCTTCTGGGTGACTTTAACATCCAGACAGAGAAGTCATGTGACCTGCTACTCGTACTGTCTTCCTTTGCTCTCTCGCTCAGTCCTTCCCCTCCTACTCACAAAGCTGGTAACCTTGACTATATTTTCACCAGAAATTTCTCTACATCTAACCTCACTGTAACTCCACTTCATGTCTCTGACCACTTCTTTATCTCATACTCTCTCTCACTATTTGGAAATGACAACCCGCCCACATCAACAGACTTTGCACCTGTCCGTCGCAACATTCGCACCCTCTCACCCTCCTCTCTGGCCTCCTCTGTTCTATCTGCCCTCCCTTCAATTGACTCCTTCTCACTCATGCATCCTAAATCTGCCACAGACACTCTCCGCTCTACTCTGTCTTTATCTCTTGATTCTCTCTGTCCTCTTAAGACATGACCGGTTTGCAAGTCCTCTCCAGCTCCATGGTTGTCTGACTCGGTGCTCGCCGACAGAGCCACTATGCGAGCATCGGAAAGGAAATGGCAAAAATCCAAACACGCTGACGACCTGCTCACCTATGAATCTCTTCTCTCCTCTTTCTCTGCCTCTATCTCTGCAGCCAAAAGATTTCTACCAAACCAAAAGTCAACCCTTTTTTTCTAACCCCAAAAAACTCTTTTCCAACCTCCTTGACCCCACTTATCCCCCCCACCCTTCTACCAAGCCACTTTATTGATTACTTTACAAAAAAGATAGATGACATATGCTCCTCCGTTACTAATCCATCTTCTATCACTACACTTCCATCAACTTCTTCTTCATCCCCTTCGCTTTCCTCTTTCACCCCTCTGTCTCCTAATCAAGTTCTTACCTTGGTAACCTCCGCCCGCCCCACCACCTGCCCCCTTGACCCCATCCCATCTCACATTCTCCAGTCTGTTGCTCCTGACCTTCTTCCCTTTCTCAGCCATCTTATTAGACTTAAGACTTTCCTCTTTAATAGTGCTTATAGTTAGGGCTGAATCAGGTTTGCCCTGGTCCAGCCCCTTGATATGCTGCTATAGGCTTATAGGCTGCTGGGGGATGTTTTAGGATACACTGAGCACCTATCCCCTCTTCTCTCTCTACTTATAGATGAATTTACATCTCTCCATTGCACCTTATTAACTCTGCTTCCTCCCCGGAGTCGTTGTGACTTCACGTCTCATAGGGTCCATTGGACCTGGAGGTGTCTGATGCTGGTGAGCCGGCCTCCCGCGGTGGCCCTGCTGATGCCCCGCCCCCCCTCCTCTCTACCTCCTTCTGTTTCATGGATTGGAGTTCCATTCATACATTGTCATATTCATGTAATGTGTTTATGTAACTCTGTAACTCTGTTCATCTGGTCACATGACATCTATTCATCTGTCCATCCGGGGAGAGGGATCCTCCTCTGTTGCTCTCCTGAAGGTTTCTTCCCTTTTTTCCCTGTCAAAGGTTATTTTTGGGGAGTTTTTCCTGATCCGATGTGAGGTCAAAGGTCAGGGATGTCGTATGTGTACAGATTGTAAAGCCCTCTGAGGCAAATTTGTAATTTGTGATATTGGGCTATACAAAATAAACTGAATTGAATTGAATTGAATTAACACCTCCCTCTCAACTGGCAGTTTCCCTAACTCTCTGAAGTCAACAACTACAGACCTGTCTCTCTCCTTCCTTTTCTTTCCAAAACTCTCGAGCGAGCTATCTTTAACCAGGTGTCATCCTATCTCCACAGTAACAACGTTCTTGACCCTCACCAGTCTGGATTCAAGGCCGGCCACTCAACAAAGACTGCAATCCTTGCTGTCTCTGAACAACTTCACATTGCTAAAGAAGCCTCGCTCTCATCAGTCCTTATCCTTCACACTGCTAGAGCAGCCTCTCTCTCTGTCCTTATCCTTCTAGACATTTCTGCGGCATTTGACACAGTGAACCACCAGATCCTTATTTCCTCCCTCCAGGACCTGGTATCTCAGGCTCTGTGCTCTCCCTCTTCTCATCCTACCTCAACGACCGCACTTGCCGGGTAACTTGGAGAGGATCTGTGTCTGAACCTTGCCCTCTCACTACGGGGTCCCTCAAGGCTCAGTCCTGGGTCCCCTCCTCTTCTCTCTGTACACCAACTCTCTCGGCTCTGTCATTCGCTTATATGGCTTTTCCTACCATAGCTATGTTGATGACACCCAATTGATCCTCTCGTTTCCCCAATCTGAAACACAGGTAGCAGCACGAATCTCTGCCTGTCTGACTGACATTTCTTAGTTGATGTCAACCCTGAGAAGACTGAACTACTTTTCCTCCCACCCACAACCTGACTCTTCAACAACTCTGTGTTAGCCCCGACCTCGACTGCCAGGAACCTTGGTGTGACACTCGATAATCAACTCTTTCTAACTGCCAACATTACTGCAACAACACGCTCCTGTAGGTAAATGCTTCACAACATCAGGAGAATACGTCCTCTTCTCCCTCTGGTCCAGGCTCTGGTCATCTCACGCCTAGACTACTGTAACTCCTTCCTGGCAGGTCTACCTGCTAATGCCATCCAACCTCTACAGCTCATCCAGAATGCTGCAGCAGCTCGACTCGTCTTTAACCTAAATTCACTAATACTATTCCGCTCCTCCGTGACCTTTACTGGTTACCGGTGGCCACCCGCATCCGCTTCAAAATATTGATACTTGCGTACTATGCTGCGAACAGTTCGGGTCCAGTCTACATCCAAGACATGGTCTAACCTCACACCCCAGCCTGTTCACTTCACTCTGCATCTACCAATCGGCTTGTGACTCCGTCACAGCGAGTTAATCACTCGACAAAATCAAGACTGTTTGCTATCTTGGCTCCTCAGTGATGGAATGAGCTCCCCATTGACATCAGGACAGCAGAAAGTCTCTACATCTTCCGCTGGAAACTAAAAACACATATTTCTTTACGACTATACCTTGAATAAAAACAGATTGGCACTTACTTATAGCACTTTGTAGTATTTTCTTACTTTATTAATCCCACAGTGGGGAAAGTCTTCTCTGCATTTGACCCGTCCTTAGTTATTAAGGAGCAGTGGGCTGCAGTGAAGCGCCCGGGGAGCAACTGGGGGTTCAGTGTCTTGCTCAAGGACACTTCAACATGCAACTATGGGGAGAGCAGGGATTGAACCGGGTACCTTGTGGTTGCGGTATGACCACTCTCTCCATGAGCTACAGCCGACCCTAAATGTAGTATGGCTTTATTGAGGAAAAATTGTACTTTCTTGATTATTGTTGTTCTGAGTTTGTACTCATGGTTGAATTCACTTATTGTAAGTCGCTTTGGATACAAACGTCAGCTAATGATATGTAATGTAATGTGAATGATGACATGTAGTGTTAAAGTACTTTGAGTGGTTGGAAGACTAGAAAAGATCTATAAAGTACAGTCCATTTACCATTTATACATGACTGGCGTTACTCAGGTTCGGTTGTAGGTTGTTGCTCCATCATAGGTGCAGTTATGGGGGTCAGGTGGTCTTCTGCAGCTCAATGACTTAGCTATCAGGTAATCCCTTGTCTTTTATTGCAGGAATTGCAGATCGCTGCACAGCTGTGAAGTATCACTTCTCTCAGCCAATTAGACTGAGAAACATCCCTCTGAACCTAACTAGGACCATCCAACAGGACGAGTGGCACCTGCTGCGTGAGTACACTGTCTATATGTATATGTATATATTTATATATAAATGACAAATAAATATATATATATATATAATATATATATATATATATATATATATATATATATATATTATATATATTGTCTGTAAAACCCTGACTGTTACTAGACTGGGAACACCTAGACCTGCTCACTAAAGTTAATGTGGCATCTGTGTGTACTTATGGCAAGATAATGTCGGACTCCGTAGTTTTCTCTGGCCCTCTCCCCAATTTGATCAATGATGACATGTATAGCTGCATGTCGTCATTCAACCGCTGGTTGTCCAGGTGGTGCCCAGCAAACAATGTGGGCTACATAGATAACTGGCAGACTTTCTGGGGAAAGCCTGATCTGATGAGTCGAGACGGCATTCATCCCACTTGGGATGGAGCGCGTCTCATTTCTGCAAACATGGCCAAGTTGATTAGCGGACTTAATCCATGACCCAGAGTTCAGATCGGGAAGCAGAAGCAGAGTTGTACTCTTACACCCTTCTGCGCGCTTCCATTGGAGCAGTTACCCACCAATAACTCTATAGAGACTGTGTGTGTCCAACAGACACTTTAATTAATTAAATCAAATGTAATGCAGCAACGCGCTGCCTTGGCGCATGCCCCCATACATGACCTGACCTGAAAAGTAACCAGGGTCATACAAAATAACCTCATCAAGGTTAACACCACTATTTCAGCAGTGCAACAAAACAGGATAATTAAATGTGGACTCCTAAATATTAGAACTCTGATTTGTTATAGTGTACCGGCCACAAGGTCCATATTCAGAATTCCTATCTGGATTTTCAGACATTCTATCAACTTTAGTCCTTAAAACTGATAAGGTTATAATTGTAGGAGATTTTAATATTCATTTTAAACGGGCGACATTGAATCTTGTTTAAAACTGCTGGCTAAAGATGAGCGTAGTTACAGTAAGATTATAATACACGCCGGCGGTAATGACTCCCGACTGCGGCGGTCCGAGGTCACTAAAATTAATGTGGAATCGGTGTGTGCTTATGCCAAGACAATGTCGGACACCGTAGTTTTCTCTGGCCCTCTCCCCAATCTGATCAATGATGACATGTATAGCCGCATGTCGTCATTCAACCGCTGGTTGTCCAGGTGGTGCCCAGCAAACAATGTGGGCTACATAGATAACTGGCAGACTTTCTGGGGAAAGCCTGATCTGATGAGTCGAGACGGCATTCATCCCACTTGGGATGGAGCGCGTCTCATTTCTGCGAACATGGCCAAGTTGATTAGCGGACTTAATCCATGACCCAGAGTTCAGATCGGGAAGCAGAAGCAGAGTTGTAGTCTTCCACCCTTCTCTGCACTTCCATTCGAGCAGTTACCCACCCTTAACCTTAACTCTATAGAGACTGTGTCTGTCCCACGGCCACTTAAATTAATTAAATCAAAAGTAACCAGAAGAGGAGTCATACAAAATAACCTCATAAAGGTTAACATCACTACTGCAACAGCGCAACAAAACAGGATCATTAAATGTGGACTCCTAAATATTAGATCTCTGTCATCTAAAGCTGTATTAGTAAATGATTTAATATCAGACAATCACATTGATTTATTGTGTCTTACTGAAACCTGGCTGAGTCATGAAGAATATGTCAGCCTAAATGAATCAACTCCTCCAAGTCATATTAATACTCACATTCCTCGAGGCACCGGCCGAGGAGGTGGAGTAGCAGCCATCTTTGACTCAAGCCTATTAATGAATCCTAAACCTAAACTAAACTACAACTCATTTGAAAGCCTTGTTCTTAGTCTTTCACATCCAACCTGGAAAACATTACAGCCAATTCTATTTGTTATGCTGTACCGGCCACCAGGTCCATATTCAGAATTTATATCTGAATTTTCAGAGTGTTTATCAAGTTTAGTCCTTAAAACTGATAAGGTTATTATTGTAGGAGATTTTAATATTCATGTGGATATTGATAATGATTGCCTTAGTACTGCATTTATCTCATTGTTGGACTCGATTGTCTTCTGTCAGAGAGTACAGAAACCCACTCACTGCTTTGGCCACACCCTCCACCTTGTTCTTACATATGGCATTGACATTGAGCATTTGGAGGTCTTCCACAAAACCCTCTTCTGTCAGACCATTACCTCATAACTTTTGAGTTTATACTCCCGGAGTGTACACCGTTAGTCAAAAGTTTTTACACCAGATGTCTAACTGACAGTGCTGTAGCTACATTTAAAGAAGCGATTCCTTCTGCATTTGATTCAATACCACGTCTCAATGTGACGGAGGACTCCTGTGCTAACTTTAGTCCGTCCCAGATTGATCATCTTGTCGATAGTGCTACAGGCTCACTGAGAATGACACTAGACTCGATAGCCCCACTGAAGAAAAAGACAGTGAGGCAAAGGAGGTGTGCTCCCTGGCAATGCCAGAGCAGCCTATTACTCATCAGTAATAGAGAACAATAAGAACAACCCCAGGGTTCTCTTTAGCACTGTAGCCAGGCTGACAGAGAGTCACAGCTCTGTGGAGCCGTGTATTCCTATAGACCTCAGTAGTAATGACTTCATGAACTTCTTCAATGAAAAGATTCTAACTATTAGAGTCAATATTGATGATCTCTTGCCCTCAACTACTGCTGATCTGTCATCAAGAGGAGTGGCCTTGGAAACGGCTGTATGCCCTGATGTATATTTGGATGGCTTTTCTCCCATCAACCTTGACCAATTGTCTTCAAGGGTTTCTACTTCTAAACCGTCTACCTGTCTCTTGGACCCCATCCCAACGAGGCTGCTTAAAGACGTGTTGCCTTTAATTGGCACCTCTCTGTTGGATATTTTTAATGTGTCTTTGCTAACAGGCCATGTACATTACATTACATGTCATTTAGCTGACGCTTTTATCCAAAGCGACTTACAATAAGTGCATTAAACCATGAGTACAAACTCAGAACAAGAATCAAGCAGGTACAATTTCTTCATTGAAGTTAAACTACAAAGTGCCGTCAGTAAGAGACATTTAAGTGCTACTAAAGTGCTACTACGGCGCTACCTTCCCTATTCAAGGTATAGTTGAAAAAAGATGTGTTTTTAGTTTGCGACGGAAGATGTAGAGACTTTCTGCTGTCCTGATGTCAATGGGGAGCTTGTTCCACCAATGAGGAGCCAGCACAGCAAACAGTCGTGACTTTGTTGAGTGTTTAGCTCGTAGTGACGGAGCTACAAGCCGATTGGCAGAAGCCGAGCAAATTGAACAAGCTGGGGTGTACGGTTTTACCATGTCCTGAAGCGGATGTGGGCGGCCACCGGTAACCAGTGAAGGTCGCGGAGTAGTGTGGGTACATTTCGGGAGGTTGAAGACCAGCCGAGCAGCTGCATTCTGGATGAGCTGTAGCGGTCGAATGGCATTAGCAGGTAGACCTGCCAGGAGGGAGTTACAGTAGTCTAGCCGTGAGATGACCAGAGCCTGGACCAGAACCTGTGCCGCCTTCTGAGTGAGAAGAGGTCAGGAGCGTGTTGTTCCAGTAATGTTGAAAGTCAGGCAGAGTTGACTGTCGAGTGTCACACCGAGGTTCCTGGCAGTCGGAGTCGGAGCCATCACTGAGTTGTTGAAGGTAATAGTACCACCATGCACCACATTCCTTCAAAGTAGCTGTAATTAAACCTCTCCTGAAGAAGACCACTCTTAATCCAGAGGTGTTGGCTAACTACAGATCGATCTCTAACCTTCTCTTCCTCTCTAAGATCCTTGAGAAAGTAGTCGCAAATCAGTTGTGTGACTTTCTACATCAGAATAGTTTATATGAGGAGTTTCAGTCAGGATTTAGAAAACACCACAGAGACAGCACTGGTGAAAATTACAAATGACCTCCTAATTGCATCAGATAAAGGACTCATCTCTGGACTTGTTTTGTTAGACCTTAGTGCTGATAAAGGACTCATCTCTGTACTGGTCTTGTTAGACCTTAGTGCTGATAAAGGACTCATCTCTGTACTTCGTTAGACCTTAGTGCTGATAAAGGACTCATCTCTGTACTTCGTTAGACCTTAGTGCTGATAAAAGATTCATCTCTGTACTTGTTTTGTTAGACCTTAGTGCTGCGTTCGACACCATTGATCATGACATCCTATTACAGAGACTGGATCAGTCGATTGGCATTTCAGGTACTAAGTTGGCTTAAATCCTATTTATCAGATCAATCTCAATTTTGTATTTGTAAACAATGAAACCTCGATGACCACCAACGTTAATCACGGAATTCCACAAGGTTCTGAGCTTGGACCAATATATTATATATGCTTACTTTGGGCAACATTATCAGGAAACACTCCATAAACTTTCATTGTTATGCAGATGATACTCAATTATATCTATCGATCAAACCAGAGGAGACCAACCAGCTCGCTAAACTTCAAGCATGTCTTAAAGACATAAAAACATGGATGAGCTGCAACTTCCTGATGTTAAACTCAGACTTGTCCTTTAACTCCCACATTAAGCAAATCTCAAGGACTGTATTTTTTCATCTACGTGACATTTAAAAAATCAGGCACATCTTGTCTCAGAAAGATGCAGAAATCTGGTTCACGTGTTTGTTACTTCCAGACTAGATTACTGCAACTCCTTATCATCAGGCTGCTCTAATAAGTCTCTTAAGTCCCTCCAGTTGATCCAGAATGCTGCAGCTCGTGTACTCACAAAAACTAAGAAAAGAGATCACATGACTCCTGTATTAGCTGCTCTGCACTGGCTCCCTGTAAAATCAAGAATCACATTTAAAATTCTTCTCCTCACCTACAAAGCCTTGATTGGTGATGCACCATCATATCTTAAGGAGCTTGTAGTACCATATTGCCCCACTAGAGAGCTGCGCTCACTAAATGCGGGGCTACTCGTGGTTCCTAGAGTCTTAAAAAGTAGGATGGGAGCCAGAGCCTTCAGTTATCAAGCTCCTCTTTTATGGAACTAGCTTCCACTTTCAGTCCTGGAGGCAGACACAGTCACCTCATTTAAGAATAGACTTAAGACTTTCCTCTTTAATAGTGCTTATAGTTAGGGCTGAATCAGGTTTGCCCTGGTCCAGCCCCTTGATATGCTGCTATAGGCTTATAGGCTGCTGGGGGATGTTTTAGGATACACTGAGCACCTATCTCCTCTTCTCTCTCTCCTTATGGATGAATTTACATCTCTCCATTGCACCTTACTAACTCTACTTCTTTCCCAGTGTCTTTGTGACTCCACATTTCATAGGGTTCATTGAATCTGGCTGTGTCTGAAGCTGGTTCTGGGTCCTTGCCCCTGCTTTCTGCATCCAGCCTCTGGTCTAGACTTGGCCTCCTTCCCTGCCTCTTTCTTTGTGCCTCCTGCCTCAAAGAACGACCTCATTGATCTGGCCTTTTCGCGATGCCTCCTGCCTCTGTGGCCCTGCCCCCTGCCATGGCCCTGCTGATAACCCCCCCCCCCACACACACACACTCCTCTCTTTCCACTTCTGTTTCATAGATTTTGGAAATCTGGATCGTGGTCCATGCATACTAATAATTATTCATACATTTCTGTCATATTCATGTAATGTGTTTATGTAACTCTGTAACACTGTTCATTCTGTACACATGACATCTATTGCTTCTGTCCATCCGGGCAGAGGGATCCTCCTCTGTTGCTCTCCTGAAGGTTTCTTTCCTTTTTCCACCGTGAAAGGATTTTCTCTATTATTTGGGAGTTTTTCCTGATCCGATGTGAGGTCAAAGGTCAGGGATGTCCTATGTGTACAGATTGTAAAGCCCTCTGAGGGGAGTTTGTGATTTGTGATTTTGAGCTGTACAAAATAAACTGAATTGATTAGACTGGAAACACTTGGACCTGATGTTTATAAAACCCTGACTGTAGACGTGTGAATAATCTATTTCTTGCCTTCCGTCCTGTAGACCTGCGCCGCATCACAGCGGGTTTTCTTGGCATGGCGGCGGCAGTCCTGCTGTGTGGGACCATCGTGGTGTCGGTCGGGTTCTTTTGGGAGGAGAGTCTGACGCAGCACGTCTCCGGATTACTATTCCTCATGGCAGGTAACACACCTGAGAGAGAGAGGTGGTGACAGTTGATGTAAACATTATACTGATGAATAATATAGTGAACTATTAATGACCAGAAAACACTACAAACACTTTCAGTAGCCGGTGCCTAATATCCTGTTTCTAAACACCCTCTGAACATAAACCAGTCTGGACCGGGGCAGGTCAGCAGCATCAGTTACCATCGTGATCGAGCCTTTGTGCCATTCTGATTTCAGGCTCAACATACCTGACTAAGAGACTACTCTCACCTGGTGGTTCCCTCTCTGACTTGGCTAACAAACTACTCTCACCTTGTTCCCCCTCTGGTCTGTGAAGCAGAATCTGAATGTTTGAAGAGTTTAATCTTCCCGTTTCCTTTAGGGATCTTTTGCACCATCTCTCTGTGTACGTATGCAGCCAGTGTGACCTATGACCTCTCCAGAAACCCCCCCTTCATCTACGGTCTGCCAGCTGACGTGGATCACGGCTACGGCTGGTCTCTCTGCTGTGCCTGGGCCAGTCTGGGTCTCACGGTGGCCGCCGGCTGCCTCGGTACCACCTTCCCCTTCCTGAGCCGGTCTGGAGCTCTGCGCTCCAAAACTGCCCGCGAGTCCTCCGTTTGAGCCGTCGGCTGTCAATCAAACAGAGGAGGAGAAGCCGGAGGGCTTAATGACAGAAACCTTGGTTTGTTGAACTGGGCTGCACCTGGTTTATGTGACCTGGGTTGTGCACAGACTGGTGGCAAAGAGTCAGCATCCAGATGGAGCTGCAGGAGGTCAACACCTGTTTCTAAAATGTCTTCAATGAATTGCACTTCTGTCATTTAGTCACTCAACTTCGTCTGAAAATCTTGTCTTTGCTGACCTCCAGTGGTTTAGCTCCTCAACTGGCTGCATTGATAAACAGGTGTACTCCAGTACACTGTGACATCACCGTTGGGTGTGTGTGGTGTGACCAGAAGCTATAGGAGCTAGCATGCTAACAGGCTAACAGAGTCACTGTTCATCAGTAACTGCAGCCAATCAGCATACTTCTCCTCTGCCTGTTGATCTCACCTGCAGCTGTAAAACGAGAACATAAACAAACACATAAACCTGAACATATTTCCAGAACTAGCTCCGTGTGCACTTTATAAACCATATCACAGGTTTGTGAAGATCCCCCTTCAGTCTGCTCTACTTCCTGAACTCCTCTACCAAAACCAGACCATGCAATGTAGAATGAGCATTGACCACTGTAGTGAATTAGAGCAGTGATGTTCAGACTACACTAGAAGATCCAGACCTCCACTGAGAGATTATTATTATTCACTGTCCCACAAAGCATAGCGCTTCATTGTGTTCTGTCTGTGGCTTATTTCTTTTCTAGCTTTCGCTTATTAACATAAAAAAATAGTTTCACAAATTTGTGAAAAAGTCCCGTCTTTTAGGAATCATCGTCACATAAATCAGATTTAGTCTATCACTGCATCTTCAGGCTGTGAGGAATCCTGAGAGTGGATCTTTTTTAAGTCAGATTCCTGACAGCAAACTGTAAATACTAAATGAAAACAAAACAAATCATTCAAATCTAACTGTCCTCAAAAGGATCCTAAGGAAGTATCGAGTATCGCGATATTATGTTTTGTGGAACTTTATCGCTTCTCTCTGAACTTTTTAAATCAGATTTTATGCATATGGTGGTGTGTTCTTTATATTATGACAGTTTTCCTAAAGTATTGGAACATATGGCATTATGTTGAATCATAAGTATCGTGATATGTATCGTAGAGCCGGTTCCTGAAGCTCCTAACAAGCCAAGCTTCACAGTGCGGTATCTGACCTTTAATCATTGTGCTTTAGCTCCATGACAAACTTTCTACGATGATCTACCTTGAGAAGGATTCACTTTTTTATTGAACAGAAGAAGTCAAAATGCTGAGTCTAGTCTGATCGTGATGATGTCATGTTTGGACTCCATGACGGTGAGAGCAGACATGTTAGAGAGCCCTCAGATGATTTCAGGTTTGATCCACACTCAGCTCTCTCACATATGTATATACAAGTATAGTGTTTTTTACCTGATAAGAGAATATATGAAGTGATTGAAGCAGGATTCTGAGCCGCAGACTTTGAGCTGAACTAGGAACATGGTGTTTCATCGTATCTGGAGAACATCTGAAACATCTACAAGAGAACGTTTCAGAGTCCCTTTACTCGTCAAACACTGGACCTGGTTCTGAGATCAGAGCCGGCCGGTGAATTTTATCTTCTCCTCACACACAGGAAGTCCAGGTGTGAACAGGTGACCCAGGTGTATAAACTGAATGCTGCTGCTTGGTGCTTTAGTATTTATTCAATTTAGGATTTAACGTTCAGTCATCTTCAGCTCAGTCTCAGATCCTGCAGGCTGAATGCCACGTCTGTACCCTCTTATATCCTCTGGCTGATGGAGGAGTGAACGTCTCCTCATCAGGTAATTCTGATACCCCTGAGACCTGTTATTGCCTCTGAAACACTCATCGTACCCCTCTAAAATTCTCAGATCTCCAGATAATCTTTTTAACCCGTGCAAATCCTCAGATGCCTTCTAGAATTTCTTTCTGATGCCCCTCCTGTACCCTCTGATGTCCCTCCTGTACCCTCTCATGTTCCTCCTGTTCCATCTGAAACACATCCTGTACCCTCTGATGTCCCTCCTGTACCCTCTGATACCCCTCCTGTAATCTCTGATGCCCCTCCTGTACCCCTCTTGTACCCTCTGATGCCCCTCCTTTACCCTCTGATGTCCCTCCTGTACCCGCTCATGTCCCTCCTGTACCCTCTGATACCCCTCCTGTATCCTCTGATGTCCCTCCTGTATCCTCTGATACCCTTCCCGTACTCTCTAATGCCCCTCATGTACCCCCTGATGCCCCTCCTGTACTCTCTAATGCCCCTCCTGTACCCCCTGATACCCCTCCTGTACCCTCACATCCCCCTCCTGTACCCCCTGATGCCCCTCCTGTACCCTCTGATGCCCCTCCTGTACTCTCTAATGCCCCTCCTGTACCCTCTGATGTCCCTCCTGTATCCTCTGATACCCCTCCTGCACCCTCTTGTGTTCCTCCTGTACCCTCTGATACCCCTCCTGTACCCTCTGATGCTCCTGTATCCTCTGATACCTCTCCTGTACCCACTCGTGCCTCTCTTGTACCCCCTGATGCCCCTCCTGTACTCTCTAATGCCCCTCCTGTACCCTCTGATACTCCTCTTGTAATCTCTGATGCCCCTCCTGTACCCCTCTTGTATCCTCTGATACCCCTCCTGTACCCTCTCATGTTCATCCTGTACCCTCTGATACCCCTCCTGTACCCTCTCATGTTCCTCCTGTACCCTCTGATTCCCCTCATGTACCCTCTGATGCTCCTGTATCCTCTGATACCTCTCCTGTACCCACTCATGCCTCTCTTGTACCCCCTGATGCCCCTCCTGTACACTCTAATGCCCTCCTGTACGCTCTCATGTTCCTCCTGTGTCCTCCTGTACCCTCTAATGCCCCTCCTGTACCCTCTGATGTCCCTCCTGTATCCTCTGATACCCCTCCTGCACCCTCTTGTGTTCCTCCTGTACCCTCTGATACCCCTCCTGTACCCTCTGATGCTCCTGTATCCTCTGATACCTCTCCTGTACCCACTCGTGCCTCTCTTGTACCCCCTGATGCCCCTCCTGTACTCTCTAATGCCCCTCCTGTACCCTCTGATACTCCTCTTGTAATCTCTGATGCCCCTCCTGTACCCCTCTTGTATCCTCTGATACCCCTCCTGTACCCTCTCGTGTTCATCCTGTACCCTCTGATACCCCTCCTGTACCCTCTCATGTTCCTCCTGTACCCTCTGATTCCCCTCATGTACCCTCTGATGCTCCTGTATCCTCTGATACCTCTCCTGTACCCACTCATGCCTCTCTTGTACCCCCTGATGCCCCTCCTGTACTCTCTAATGCCCTCCTGTACGCTCTCATGTTCCTCCTGTGTTCTCCTGTACCCTCTGATTCCCCTCATGTACCCTCTGATGCTCCTGTATCCTCTGATACCCCTCCTTTATCATCTGATACCCCTCCTGTACCCTCTCATGCCTCTCCTGTACCCTCCCATGCCCCTCATGTGCCCTCTGATACCCCTCCTGTAATCTCTGATGGCCCTCCTGTACCCCTCTTGTACCCTCTGATGCCCCCTGATTCCACAATCTTTCTCAAATACCCCTCTGAGTTTATCTTCTGACACCCTTATGATACCCTCTGATACCCATCCTGTACTTGCTGATTCCAATACCCCCTCCTTTGCCCCATGGTAACCTATTACACTCCCCCTTCCTCCCTTCCCTCTGCTGGATGCTCACAGTGTCTCTTCACTCTTCTGTTGGCATCCCACTGTTCAGCTGTAAATAAACAATATAAACATCATCAGACTGATTTGCTTCTTTGTAGCAAACTGCTGTGTTTACAGACCTGCTCTTGTTTGTTTCCAGATATTTGTTGTATCTGTAGGAGCTCTTTATTTGATATTAGTATTTACTTATTTTATTCACAAGTAGTATTGTTTAATTAGTCTAGTTTGCTTATTTAGGTTTGATTTGTTGATAATAATAATAATAATAATGCATTTAATTTATATAGCGCTTTTCATAATACTCAAAGACACTTCACATAATTAAAACATCCTAAAAGCTAAAAATAAATAAATAAGAATAGCTAAAATACAGGTAAAACAAATAAAACAAATAAATAGGGACTTTGAGTCGCTCGGACCCTGATAAGAAAGAAAACAAAAACAAACAATCACACATTAAAAGCAGTTCTGAACAGGTGGGTTTTGATTTGTGATTTGAATGAGGAAAGATCAGTGCAGTCTCGGATGAGTTTGGGGAGAGAGTTCCAGAGGGAGGGGCCAGATATAGAGAAGGTCTGTCACCCCACGGTGCTTGGTCCTATGTGGGATGGAGCAGGTCTGTGAGGTAGGAGGGGGCCTGATGGAGTGTGGTGGTGGAGCAGGTCTGAGGTAGGAGGGGGCCTGATGGAGTGTGGTGGTGGAGCAGGTCTGAGGTAGGAGGGGGCCTGGTGGAGTGTGGTGGTGGAGCAGGTCTGAGGTAGGAGGGGGCCTGATGGAGTGTGGTGGTGTAGCAGGTCTGTGAGGTAGGAGGGGGCCTGGTGGAGTGTGGTGGTGTAGCAGGTCTGAGAGGTAGGAGGGGGCCTGATGGAGTGTGGTGGTGGAGCAGGTCTGAGGTAGGAGGGGGCCTGATGGAGTGTGGTGGTGGAGCAGGTCTGAGGTAGGAGGGGGCCTGATGGAGTGTGGTGGTGGAGCAGGTCTGAGGTAGGAGGGGGCCTGGTGGAGTGTGGTGGTGTAGCAGGTCTGAGAGGTAGGAGGGGGCCTGATGGAGTGTGGTGGTGTAGCAGGTCTGTGAGGTAGGAGGGGGCCTGGTGGAGTGTGTTGGTGTAGCAGGTCTGAGAGTTAGGAGGGGGCCTGATGGAGTGTGGTGGTGGAGCAGGTCTGAGGTAGGAGGGGGCCTGATGGAGTGTGGTGGTGGAGCAGGTCTATGAGGTAGGAGGGGGCCTGATGGAGTGTGGTGGTGGAGCAGGTCTGTGAGGTAGGAGGGGGCCTGATGGAGTGTGGTGGTGGAGCAGGTCTGAGGTAGGAGGGGGCCTGATGGAGTGTGGTGGTGGAGCAGGTCTATGAGGTAGGAGGGGGCCTGATGGAGTGTGGTGGTGGAGCAGGTCTGTGAGGTAGGAGGGGGCCTGATGGAGTGTGGTGGTGGAGCAGGTCTGTGAGGTAGGAGGGGGCCTGATGGAGTGTGGTGGTGGAGCAGGTCTGTGAGGTAGGAGGGGGCCTGATGGAGTGTGGTGGTGGAGCAGGTCTGAGGTAGGAGGGGGCCTGATGGAGTGTGGTGGTGGAGCAGGTCTGTGAGGTAGGAGGGGGCCTGATGGAGTGTGGTGGTGGAGCAGGTCTGAGGTAGGAGGGGGCCTGATTATGGAGGGCTTTGTGAGTGAGGAGAAGGATTTTGTATTGGATCTGTTGTGGGACGGGGAGCCAGTGAAGGTTCTGGAGAACAGGGGTCTGGGAGTGGGTGAGCAGGCGAGCAGCAGAGTTCTGGATGTATTGGAGTTTGTTTAGGATTTTGGAAGATGTGCCATAAAGAATACTATTGCAATAGTCAATTCTGGAGGTGATGAAGGCGTGGATTAAAGTTTCAGCAGCAGATGAGGATGTGATGGGCGGAGACGGGCAATGTTTTTTAACGGTTTCAGATCTCTGGCTCATCAAAAGAAAAGGTGCTCTTTTTTAGGCAAAGAAAGGCACTCTTCTGGCAAAACTATGTCTATTTCATGATGAAATCCTAAAACCCAAATTCATTTTATTTATTTAGTCACCAAGATGTGGCGTGCGATCTATAGAAATAGTTTAAATAGTTTGTATATATATATATATATATATATATATACATATATATATATATATATATATATGTATATACAGTATAGAGTCTCAGAGCCACTTACCTGCTGACGTGCTTTGATATTATATTATTATTAGCCGACATTTGAAGCTCATAACATATGTTGTCAACCAGCTTCTTACTATGGGTGATGTGGTTCTACAGTTTTGGATATTTGCTATTTTAATGTGAGCAAAAAAGCAACCAAACAGCCAGCGAGGCCTGTTGAAGGGGTAGTGGTGTGGTTAAATAGCACTGCGTTATAAAGGGGTCTAGAGGGGGTCTAGAGGGGTCCTAGACAGATTCTAGAGGGGTTCTAGATAGAACAGAACAGGGGGAGATGAACACAAGCAAGTTAAGACAGGGGTACTTTGCCATTTTGCCAGAACTCTATCCATCAAATTACAGATTTTTTATATCTGAACTTCAACTTGATTGTAAATATTTCATATTATATATCTACGTACATATCTCCATCGTATATACATCTAGCCTACTGACAGTGTGGATTGACATGGTTATGTTAGTTATGGGTAATTCATGTGTATGGTTATGTTATGGGTTAGTTTTCAGGATGAGAATGTATATCACTGTCAACAAGGACTGTGTGTGTGTGTGTGTGTGTGTGTGTGTGTGTGTGTGTGTGTGTGTGTGTGTGTGTGTGTGTGTGTGTACGTGTATGTCGCTGCCACGCGCCGCCTCTATGAAGCACACACTTTCACACTCAGAAGCCCCGGCCATGTACGTCACAATCTGCCCACTGCGCATGCGCAGCTGCTCAACAGTCTCCAGTCCACCGGAGACACAACAACCGTTCACCGTCCCAGGTCAGCTCGGGACCGCGTAACAGTCACCCGTCAGGGGTCTTCAGTCTGAGAGAGGCCGGGGAGAGAGCCGGAGGTGCGGACACACAGGCGGAGGAGGGGGTAGAGGACCAGAGCCGCTCCGAGAGGCGTTAGCAGCCTGCTGATTCACACATAACCCGGTACTCCTCTCAGCGGTTCCGAGACCCACCTGGACCCACCTGGACCGACCTGCACCAGTGGCTGACCTATCGGGTCACCTGTCGGCACTCGGACCCGCTGCTTATGGATCATCTGCATGGTGCTAGCATTAGCACGCAGGCTACATGCTAACAGGCTAATGCACCAAGAGGGTCCCGGTACAGGGTGCTGCTTCAGGCTCAGGGGGTCAGGGCTAGTATGGAACTGTTAACGGGCTCCATGCTGAACTCCCGGTAACGGAACACTTAGATAACCAATATCTGGGGACCATCTGGGCGCAGCCAGATCCCGTGGAGCGGCAGAGGATGGTCGCAGAGACAACAGCTGCACTGGAGGACCGGCCTGTCTTCACCCTGCCTCCCGGACTCAGGCTCAGCCCGAAGGCGTTCATGTAAACCGGTTCGGGGTCAGCAGCAGCCATCATGCAGGCGGCGCAGCTGCAGTACGACTTCTTCAATGAGGAGAACGGACCCAAGTGGAGAGGCCTGCTGGTGTCTTCACTGGAGAAGGTAAACACTCACTTACTCACTCACTTACACCCTTATACACTCACTTAGTCACTCACTTACACCCTTATACACTCACTTAGTCACTCACTTACACCCTTATACACTCACTTACACCCTCACTTACACCCTTATACACTCACTTAGTCACTCACTTACACCCTTATACACTCACTTACTCACTCACTTACACCCTTATACACTCACTTAGTCACTCACTTACACCCTCACTTACACCCTTATACACTCACTTACTCACTCACTTACACCCTTATACACTCACTTAGTCACTCACTTACACCCTTATACACTCACTTACTCACTCACTTACACCCTTATACACTCACTTAGTCACTCACTTACACCTTTATACACTCACTTACTCACTCACTTACACCCTCACTTACACCCTTATACACTCACTTAGTCACTCACTTACTCACTCACTTACACCCTCACTTACACCCTTATACACTCACTTAGTCACTCACTTACACCCTCACTTACACCCTTATACACTCACTTACTCACTCACTTACACCCTTATACACTCACTTACACCCTCACTTACACCTTTATACACTCACTTACTCACTCACTTACACCCTTATACACTCACTTAGTCACTCACTTACACCCTTATACACTCACTTAGTCACTCACTTACACCTTTATACACTCACTTACTCACTCACTTACACCCTCACTTACACCCTTATACACTCACTTAGTCACTCACTTACACCCTCACTTACACCCTTATACACTCACTTAGTCACTCACTTACACCCTTATACACTCACTTAGTCACTCACTTACACCTTTATACACTCACTTAGTCACTCACTTACACCTTTATACACTCACTTACTCACTCACTTACACCCTTATACACTCACTTAGTCACTCACTTACACCCTTATACACTCACTTAGTCACTCACTTACACCCTTATACACTCACTTAGTCACTCACTTACACCCTTATACACTCACTTACTCACTCACTTACACCCTTATACACTCACTTAGTCACTCACTTACACCCTCACTTACACCCTTATACACTCACTTAGTCACTCACTTACACCCTCACTTACACCCTTATACACTCACTTACTCACTCACTTACACCCTTATACACTCACTTAGTCACTCACTTACACCCTCACTTACACCCTTATACACTCACTTACTCACTCACTTACACCCTTATACACTCACTTAGTCACTCACTTACACCCTTATACACTCACTTACTCACTCACTTACACCCTTATACACTCACTTAGTCACTCACTTACACCTTTATACACTCACTTACTCACTCACTTACACCCTCACTTACACCCTTATACACTCACTTAGTCACTCACACCTTTATACACTCATTTACTCACTCACTTACACCCTCACTTACACCCTTATGCACTCACTTAGTCACTCACTTACACCTTTATACACTCACTTACTCACTCACTTACTCACTCACTTACACCCTTATACACTCACTTAGTCACTCACTTACACCTTTATACACTCACTTACTCACTCACTTACACCCTCACTTACACCTTTATACACTCACTTACTCACTCACTTACACCCTTATACACTCACTTACTCACTCACTTACACCCTCACTTACATCCTTATACACTCACTTAGTCACTCACTTAAACCCTTATACACTCACTTAGTCACTCATTTACACTTTTATACACTCACTTACTCACTTACACCCTTATACACTCACTTAGTCACTCACTTACACCCTTATACACTCACTTACTCACTCACTTACACCCTCACTTACACCCTTATACACTCACTTACTCACTCACTTACACCCTCACTTACACCCTTATACACTCACTTAGTCACTCACTTACACCCTTATACACTCACTTACTCACTCACTTACA
This sequence comes from Cyclopterus lumpus, assembly GCF_009769545.1. NCBI lineage: Eukaryota > Metazoa > Chordata > Actinopteri > Perciformes > Cyclopteridae > Cyclopterus > Cyclopterus lumpus. The sequence goes on from NC_046966.1 coordinate 27,327,008, forward strand.
CCATCACTTACACCCTTATACACTCACTTAGTCACTCACTTACACCCTTATACACTCACTTACTCACTCACTTACTCACTCACTTACACCCTTATACACTCACTTAGTCACTCACTTACACCCTTATACACTCACTTACTCACTCACTTACACCATCACTTACACCCTTATACACTCACTTAGTCACTCACTTACACCCTTATACACTCACTTACTCACTCACTTACACCATCACTTACACCCTTATACACTCACTTAGTCACTCACTTACACCTTTATACACTCACTTACTCACTCACTTACACCCTCACTTACACCCTTATACACTCACTTAGTCACTCACTTACACCTTTATACACTCACTTACTCACTCACTTACACCCTCACTTACACCCTTATACACTCACTTAGTCACTCACTTACACCTTTATACACTCACTTACTCACTCACTTACACCCTCACTTTAACCCTTATACACTCACTTAGTCACTCACTTACACACTCACTTACACCTTTATACACTCACTCACTCACTCACTCACTCACTTACACCCTTATACACTCACTTACTCACTCACTTACACACTCACTCACTCACTTACATCTTTATACACTCACTTACACCCTTATACACTTACTCACTCACTTACACCTTTATACACTCACTTACTCACTTACACTTTTACACACTCACTCACTCACTCACTCACTTACACCCTTATACACTTACTCACTCACTTACACCTTTATACACTCACTTACTCACTTACACTTTTACACACTCACTCACTTTACTAGTACAGCGATGAATACTGTGTCTTTACTAGTTCAGCGATGATAGTGGACCTTTTCTCTTTACCTGTAAATCTGTAATAACTGCCTTTCGCCATCAGGTGGCAGCACAATACCAGCTGATTAAAAGGGCCTGATTTTCCCATTTTGTGCTAATTGTTGAAAATAGGTAACGGGTTTCATTATGACTTTTATTAGAGAGTAGACTGAAAGTGAATGTTTTTATTATTACTTTATTACAGTTGAATGGAAGTGAATGTTTTATTATTATCTTATTAGAAAGTTGACTGGAAGTTAACAATGGATTCCAACGTGTCAAGAGAAGCCTTAATGAGGGAGCAAGTCCACCTCTCTGCCGCATAGAGCTCCATTATATCTTTCCCTTCAAAAATCCTTTTCACAGACACTTGTACCTGATTTCTAAATCGCTACTACAGACACATTTCTTACACTACAGACACATTTCTTACACTACAGACACATTTCTTACACTACAGACCCACCGGTCACAGTATCTGTTCATCAAGTCATCCTTCCTCTCAAAAAATCATTGGCGAAAATAATAGAGCTACGGTTAACTGACTTTTTGAGATAGTTTGATTGTCCCTTCATGTTAATCCTGGCATCTGTCGCCCCTTTGAAGTTATCACTATGGCAACCGTTGATGTTGGAAGCACACAGGTGTTCTCATTAGTGAAGTTTGACTGAACCAAAGACACACACACAGATTCTTATTTATAATACGCAGTGGGGTCCATCACTGCAGAGGAGAGATAGGGAAATGTGGGTGTGTCTCTGTGTCCACTGATACACACACACACACACACACACACACACACACACACACACACACACACACACACACACACACACACACACACACACACACACACACACGAAGCAAGGAAACAAGGAAGGAAGCCAGACAAGGAGGCAAGGAAGCTAGGCAAGGAAGGGAAGGAAGGAAACCAGGCAAAGAGACAAGGAAGGAAGGAAGGAAGCCAGCCAAGGAGGCAAGGAAGGGAGAAAAGGAAGGAAGTGAGGGAGGAAGGAAAGGAAAGGAGGGAGGAACGAAGGAAGGAATGGAGGGAGAAATGAAAGGAAGGAAAGAAGGGAGGAAGGAAGGAAGCCAGACAAGGAGGAACAGAAGGGAGGAAATGAAGAAAGGAACAAAGGAAAGGAAGGAAGCGAGGGAGCCAGCCAAGGAGGCAAGGAAGGGAGAAAAGGAAGGAAGTGAGGGAGGAAGGAAAGGAAAGGAGGGAGGAACGAAGGAAGGAAGGAAGGAAGGAAGGGAGGGAGAAATGAAAGGAAGGAAGTGAAGAAGGGAGGAAGGAAAGAAGCCAGACAAGGAGGAACAGAAGGGAGGAAATGAAGAAAGGAACAAAGGAAAGGAAGGAACTACGGAAGGGAGATAAAGAGGAAGGGAAGGAAGGGAAGGAAGATGTGTTCAGCTGTTTTCAGCCATTTTCATCTTCAAGCTTCACATTTTCAGTAATCTTCAGCTGTTTTCAGATATTGTTTTATATATTCCAGCTTCAAACTTTTTCTAGTTACTTTTATTAGACAGTTGACTAAGTGAATGTTTTTTATTATTATCTTATTAGACAGTTGAATGGAAGTAGGGCTGCAACTAACGATTATTTTAATAATCGATTAATCTGTCGATTATTTGTTCGATTAATCGATGAATCGGATCAAAAAACAAAAAAGCATTAATTTCCAACCCTTTATTCAACAGAACTGTTCCAGAAAATGCACAGGTAACAGGTACTGTGAATTCTGCACTATAGAGCGCACCTATCTATAGGCCGCACCTGCTAATTTTTAAAAGAAAAAAGAAATTGTACATAAATAAGATGCACTTGTCTATAAACCGCAGGGAAAGGGGGCGTGGCTTGTCTCTGTGGCTTGTCTACGTAAAAACAGTTATTTCTGCCGTTCACCACGGAATAAATAACCACTAGTTCTGCTTTATACTTGTTGTGGACATCCCATAAACGTCGGAACATCTAACGCCCTCGTGTTTGGGTTCATAACATAACAGGCTCACACAGCTCGGGGGATTTCACCGACTCCATCTCGATAACTTACTGCCGGAGCAGCAGCATGCAGGCCGGCAGGAAGGGGGCGTGGCTTGTCCTTGTAAAAACAGCCGTCCACCACGGGGAAAATAACCGTTAGTTCTCGCACAACGTTACGGGTCTCTCCGATGGGCTTTGCTCTACCGGCTTTTTTTTTGCTCCGCTCTGCGCTCAACTCAACTTTTTTTTTTATATACTCAAACATCTCCGCGTCTTATTGGGTGGTGGAATAATTGCGCGACACAACGAATCGATAATGCAATTCGTTGGCAACTGTTTTGATAATCGATTTATTGATTTTATCGATTCGTTGTTGCAGCCCTAAGGGTTTTTATTATTACTTTAATTAGACGGTTCACAGAAAGTGAAAGGTTTTATTATTACTTTAACTAGACTGTTGAAGTGAAAGGTTTTCCAATTTGTAAATAAAACAGTGATGATTATAGAAAAAAAGGTCCCATGGTGGTCCACCCAAAGGGGAGGAACTTCACTTCTCTAGTATCTGCTTCTGTTGTCCAACTGTGTGTGTGTGTGTGTGTGTGTGTGTGTGTGTGTGTGTGTGTGTGTGTGTGTGTGTGTGTGTGTGTGTGTGTGTGTGTGTGTGTGTGTGTGTGTGTGTGTGTGTGTGTGTGTGTGTGTGTGTGTGTGTGTGTGTGTGTGTGTGTGTGTGTGTGTGTGTGTGTGTGTGTGTGTGTGTGTGTGTGTGTGTGTGTGTGTGTGTGTGTGTGTGTTGCAGGTACTCAACCAGGTGCATCCTAACCTGGTTTCCCAGCAGGAGGCACTGCAGTACATTGAGGAGCTGATCCTGCTCCTGCTCAGCATGCTGTGTCAGGCTCAACCAAGAACTGTACAGGATGTGGAGGTAACACATGATTATTTACCAAACGTCCCACATGTGTGTAATAAGTACAACCCAGACATGCAGATGCATGACTCCAACACATAGCTGTGTGTTTGTGTACACACAATGTGTGTGTGCCTCTTTACCCAGGCTTCAGAGCTGACACCTTTCGCCCACATGACCATTTTCTCAAGCAGAGAAAATCACATTTATAACTGAAAACATGATGAAGAATATTTAAACCGTCACCAAGTTCAGCTGAAAACAACTTGCTGTTTACAATTGACTGTTTGGGTTTTTTATTCAACATGTTAGGCTTCTACAGGGACAGGGAGTAGGATCGCTAACCACATGAATACCCCTCCATTCTCCCCACTTTCCAAGGAGCTTGCTCAGAGTCCGGCCATACCATAATCACACTGCTTTAGGGGTACCACGATTTTAAACTCTGTGGCTCACACAGAACCCTGAAAGGGTGCCCTTTAGAGCCAGTGTTTGTTGGTCCGTTCTGGACTGCTGTAGAAACATGGCGGACTCTGTGAAGAGGACCTGCTGTAGACATGGAGGTCCAAGGGGACCTTTACGAATAAAGCCCTTTCATTGGAATACAAAGATCAACCTGTGTTTATTTAATCATTGTGTCAGTCCAGATGTTTAGACCAGGTCAGTCCAGATGTTTAGACCAGAATCCGGATGTTTAGACCAGGTCAGTCCGGATGTTTAGACCAGGTCAGTCCAGATGTTTGGACCAGGTCAGGTCAGTCCAGATGTTTAGACCAGAATCCGGATGTTTAGACCAGGTCAGTCTGGATGTTTAGACCAGGTCAGTCCAGATATTTAGACCAGGTCAGTCCAGATATTAACCCCCCCCCCCCACCCCCCACCCACCCACCAGGAGCGAGTCCAGAAGAGCTTTCCTCATCCTATAGATAAGTGGGCGATTGCTGATGCTCAGGCTGCCATCGAGAAGAGGAAGAGGAGGAATCCTTTGGCTCTGCCTGTGGATAAGATTCACCCTCTGCTCAAGGTACCACTGTCTTCATCATCATCATCATCATCACTTTCATTAGCCACACATTCCCGCTGTTTACCATGATGCCTTGTGTTGACAGGAGGTGCTGGGGTACAAGATAGACCACCAGGTGTCGGTCTACATGGTTGCGGTGTTGGAGTACATCTCTGCTGACATCCTGAAGCTGGCAGGAAACTACGTCAGGAATATCCGACACTATGAGATCTCTCAGCAGGATATCACTGTGGCTATGTGTGCAGACAAGGTACACACACACACACACACACAATAGAATCCTCCACAAGGGGCGCAGGAGAGCTGAAGGGGTGAATCATGTGGTCCTCGATGTGGACCACCATGTGGTCCACCATGTTGTGGTCCACCATGTTGTGGTCCACCATGTTGTGGTCCACCATGTTGTGGTCCATCTGGTCCTACATGTGGACCACCATGTTGTCCTCCATGTGGACCACCATGTTGCCCTCCATGTGGACCACCACGTTGTCCTCCATATGGTCCACCATGTTGTGTTCCATGTGGTCCACCATGTTGTGGTCCACCATGTTGTGTTCCATATGGTCCACCATGTTGTGTTCCATGTGGTCCACCATGTTGTGTTCCATCTGGTCCTCCATGTGGACCACCATGTGGTCCTCCATGTGGTCCACCATGTTGTGGTCCATCTGGTCCTCCATGTGGACCACCATGTTGCCTTCCATGGTGGTCCATGTTGTGGTCCATCTGGTCCTCCATGTGGACCACCATGTTGCCCTCCATGTGGACCACCATGTTGCCCTCCATGTGGACCACCATGTTGTGTTCCATGTGGTCCACCATGTTGTGGTCCACCATGTTGTGTTCCATCTGGTCCTCCATGTGGACCACCATGTTGTCCTCCATATGGTCCACCATGTTGTGGTCCACCATGTTGTGTTCCATCTGGTCCTCCATGTGGACCACCATGTTGTCCTCCATATGGTCCACCATGTTGTGCTCCATGTGGTCCACCATGTTGTGGTCCACCATGTTGTGTTCCATCTGGTCCTCCATGTGGACCACCATGTTGTCCTCCATGTGGACCACCATGTTGTCCTCCATATGGTCCACCATGTTGTGGTCCATCTGGTCCTCCATGTGGTCCACCATGTTGTGGTCCATCTGGTCCTCCATGTGGTCCACCATGTTGTGGTCCATCTGGTCCTCCATGTGGACCACCATGTTGCCTTCCATGGTGGTCCATGTTGTGGTCCATCTGGTCCTCCATGTGGACCACCATGTTGCCCTCCATGTGGACCACCATGTTGTCCTCCATGTGGACCACCATGTGGTCCTCCATATGGTCCACCATGTTGTGCTCCATGTGGTCCACCATGTTGTGGTCCACCATGTTGTGTTCCATCTGGTCCTCCATGAGGACCACCATGTGGTCCTCCATGTGGTCCTCCATGTTTTTCCTTCTAGTAGCAGCATGGATTCTGATCAGCGTTCGACGCATCTTTAGAAATCTGGAATCAGATTTTAAACCAACTCCAACTTCTTGCTGTTCAGTCTGTCGCTCTTAATCTCACGTGTCTTACTCTCACGTGTCTTACTCTCACGTGTCTTACTCTCACGTGTCTTACTCTCACGTGTCTTACTCTCACGTGTCTTACTCTCACGTGTCTTACTCTCACGTGTCTTACTCTCACGTGTTTTCCTGTCGGACTCTCAGGTGCTGATGGACATGTTCCACCAGGACGAGGAGGACATCAGCAGCTTCCCTCTGATGGACGAGGAGCCGTCAGCCAATGAGGAGCAGAGTTACTACGAGCTGGTGAGGAGCTTCATGTCTGACGGTCGACAGTTCCTGAGGACGCTCAACCTGCTGATCAAGGTGTTCAGAGAGCCCTTCGCCTCCAGCCCAATGCTCTTCTCTCAGCACGTATGTACTCACCTGAACATCACCTGAACATCACCTGCGTGCTCTCCCGATCAGTGTGATTGATCTGGTGTGTGTCCGTCAGGATGTGGACAGCATCTTCAGTCGGATTGTTGATGTCCACGAAGTGACGGTGAAATTGTTGGGTCTAATCGAGGATACGGTGGAGATGACCGATGAGGGC
>NC_046966.1:27338836-27387776 GCF_009769545.1 Cyclopterus lumpus
ACCGCTCTGCTCAACCTGCAGAGCAGCATGGAGAGGATCTGCTCCAGGAGCCTTGCTAAGAGGAGGCTAAGGTACCTGCACACACAGCTGAACACACCTGCACATACCTGTACCTCGCCTGCACACACCTGAACACACCTGCACATACCTTCACACACCTGTACATAAATGCACCTCACCTGTACCTCGCCTGCACACACCTGTAACTCAACAGTACCTCGCCTGCACACACCTGCACCTCAACTGTACCTCGCCTGCACACACCTGCACCTCAACTGTACCTCGCCTGCACACACCTGCACCTCATCTGTACCTTGCCTGCACACACCTGCACCTCATCTGTACCTCGCCTGAACACACCTGCACCTCATCTGTACCTCGCCTGCACACACCTGCACCTCATCTGTACCTCGCCTGCACACACCTGCACCTCATCTGTACCTCGCCTGCACACACCTGCACCTCATCTGTACCTCGCCTGCACACACCTGTACCTCGCCTGAACACACCTGCACATACCTGCACACACCTGTACCTCGCCTGCACACACCTGCACCTCACCTGCACACAGATGCACACACATACACCTCGCCTGTACCTCACATGCACACATATGTGATCACCAGCACCAGGGATCATTTATGAGGCCTTCATGAGTTGTAGTGGTCCTTTTGTGGGGTTCTAGTTGTCATTTTATGCAGTCTTGTGGTTCTTTGTCGCTTTGTAGTGGTTCTTTGAGTTTTAGTACTTAATTAAGTTATTGTGGTCCTTTTATGAGTTGTAGTGGTCCTTAATGGGGTTGTAGTGGCCTTTTGTGGGGATCTAGTGGTTCTTTATGAGTTCTAGTGGTTCTTAATGAGATTTAGTGGTCCTTAATAGTGTTCTAGTGGTCCTTTTGTGAGGTTATATTGGTCCTCTGTGAGTTTCTAGTATTCTAGATTTATGAGTTGTAGTGGCCCAGGCGTGGATGATACTCAATTCTAATCAGCTAAACAGTTCAAAAACAGAAGCCATCCTAGTTGGCACACCACATCAGCTCTGCTCTTCCACCATCACCTGTATCACCTTCTCTAGTCAAAACGTCCCTCTTTCCACATCCGTCACCAACCTAGGTGTTAAAATGGACCCCAAGCTCACTTTTGACACCCACATCAAACACCAAGACAGCTTTCTATCACCTCAGGAACATCGCCCAACTCCATCCAACACTCACCCTGACAGATGCAGAGAAGCTTGTCCACGCCTTTGTCTCGTCCAGACTGGATTACTGTAATGCTCTCCTCATCGGAATCTCTAACAGGAACATCCAGAGACTGCAACATATTCAGAACAGCGCTGCCAGGATCCTGTTAAGAGTCTGCAAATACGACCACATCACCCCCGTTCTGAAATCATTACACTGGCTCCCCATCCCACTCAGAATTGAGTATAAGCTCTCCCTCATCACTCATCAGTGCATTCACGGACATGCCCCCCAATACCTAAAAGAACTACTCACCCTCCAGACCTCCTCATTCAGCCTCCAGACCTCCTCATTCAGCCTCCAGACCTCCTCATTCAGCCTCCAGACCTCCTCTTTCACCCTCCAGACCTCCTCATTCAGCCTCCAGACCTCCTCTTTCACCCTCCAGACCTCCTCATTCAGCCTCCAGACCTCCTCATTCACCCTCCGTTCTGCAACCAAATACACCCTCCAAGTCCCCAGAACCAAGCTCCGCACTATGGGCGATCGGGCCTTTTCCTCTGCAGCTCCCCGACCATCTGAGGGCCCCACAGACTGCAGAGGCTTTTAAATGTGACCTGAAAACTCACCTTTTTAGGAAAGCTTACTGCTAAAATATCCTTTATAGGCTCTGCTTTAAAATGTATTTAAAAATGTTACATGAAAATGTTGTTTTATTTTTCTGCTCTGTAGCATTTTGAGATTGTTATATATGATTGATATGTTATCCTTTCACTCCTTATTTGTGAGGTCTATTGTACATTAAGTATTGTTTTGTAATTTCTACAAATACATCATATATAAAAAAAAAGACTGTACTATGTGAACAGACTTGAGACTAATAGACATATAAATACTAAGTTGCAAAGTCTGGAGAGACGCGGATCCTTGCGTTGTGCACGCACCGCCATCGTCCTTAATGGGGTTGTAGTGGTCCTTTATTGTGTTCTAGTGGTCCTTAATGGGGTTGTAGTGGTCCTTTATTGTGTTCTAGTGGTCCTTAATGGGGTTGTAGTGGTCCTTTATTGTGTTCTAGTGGCCCTTAATGGGGTTCTTTATGTGGTACTGGGCATCCTTGAGGAGATCAGTTTGAGCTTTAAGAATTTGATTCCGGTAACCATTACTCTCGACCAACTGACAAAGAAAATGAGAACAAAGCTGAACATTGTGAGCATGGAAATAAATATAGAAGCTTCATATTCTTACATTTCTGTCATATTCATTGAATGTGTTGTAACTCTGTAACTCTGTTCATCTGGTCACATGACATCTATTGCTTCTGTCCATCCGGGGAGAGGGATCCTCCTCTGTTGCTCTCCTGAAGGTTTCTTCAATTTTTTGGGAGTTTTTCCTGATTGATGTGAGGTCAAAGGTCAGGGATGTCGTATGTGTAGGGTTCTTATCTAATATTTAAATAACAAAGAATAAAAGATGAACTAACATGTGACCACTAATGTTCAGTCGAATACTGAGTGTGTTCAATAAGAGCTAAACACACATGGACCCAGTTTGGTGGACTCCTCCCATCCTCCCCGTTTCCCTCCCGACATAAATAGACGTGTGTGTGTGTGTGTGTGTGTGTGTGTGTGTGTGTGTGTGTGTGTGTGTGTGTGTGTGTGTGTGTGTGTGTGTGTGTGTGTGTGTGTGTGTGTGTGTGTGTGTGTGTGTGTGTGTGTGTGTGTGTGTGTGTGTGTGTGTGTGTGTGTGTGTGTGTGTGTGTGTGTGTGTGTGTGTGTGTGTGTGTGTGTGTGTGTGTGTGTGTGTGTGTGGGAAGTTTCGTCAGTATCTGGGCGGTGCTGCTCTGCTGCTTATTGTTCGCTATTTGTTAGAAAGAAAAGAACACAGAGAGGGAAACACTACTTCTGCTGTTTGTTTTATAAAGTTACAACTTTATTACTCTTCGATAACAAAAAGAAGGCGAGAAGAGAGAGAAAGGAGGCCGTGGAAAAGAAGGGGAGGACAGATGATTGGCAGGTGGATATGAGGACGTAGGTGACTTCCGTTTCTTCTTTCTTTGCTTTTGGAGGATGTTGGGTGTGTATGGAGGCTGATGGTGTAGATGGAAGCTGATGGGTGGAGGCTGATGGTGTAGATGGAGGCTGATGGGTGGAGGCTGATGGTGTAGATGGAGGCTGATGGGTGGAGGCTGATGGTGTAGATGGAAGCTGATGGGTGGAGGCTGATGGTGTAGATGGAAGCTGATGGGTGGAGGCTGATGGTGTAGATGGAAGCTGATGGGTGGAGGCTGATGGTGTAGATGGAAGCTGATGGGTGGAGGCTGATGGTGTAGATGGAAGCTGATGGGTGGAGGCTGATGGATGTAGATGGAAGCTGATGGGTGGAGGCTGATGGTGTAGATGGAAGCTGATGGGTGGAGGCTGATGGTGTAGATGGAAGCTGATGGGTGGAGGCTGATGGATGTAGATGGAAGCTGATGGTGTAGGTGGAGGCTGATGGATGTAGATGGATGTAGATGGAAGCTGATGGTGTAGGTGGAGGCTGATGGATGTAGATGGAAGCTGATGGTGTAGGTGGAGGCTGATGGATGTAGATGGAAGCTGATGGGTGGAGGCTGATGGATGTAGATGGAAGCTGATGGGTGGAGGCTGATGGATGTAGATGGAAGCTGATGGGTGGAGGCTGATGAGTGTAGATGGAAGCTGATGGGTGTAGGTATAGGCTGATGGATGTAGGTGGAGGATGATGAGTGTAGATGGAAGCTGATGGGTGTAGGTATAGGCTGATGGATGTAGGTGGAGGCTGATGGATGTAGATGGAAGCTGATGGGTGGAGGTTGATGGATGTAGATGGAAGCTGATGGGTGGAGGCTGATGGATGTAGATGGAAGCTTATAGGTGTAGGTATAGGCTGATGAGTGTAGATGGAAGCTGATGGGTGTAGATATAGGCTGATGGATGTAGATGGAAGCTGATAGGTGTAGGTATAGGCTGATGGGTGTATGTAGAGGCTGATGGGTGTAGATGGAGGCTGATGGGTGCAGATGGAGGCTTATGAATGTGGATTGATGCCTCTTGGGTGTAGATGGAAGCTTATGAATGTAGATTGACACTTGATTGGTGTAGATATAGGCTGATGCATGTAGATGGAGGCTGATTGGTGTAGAGAGAGGTTGATGATGTAGATGGAGGCTGATGGTTTGATTGGAGGCCGATGGTGTACATGAAGGCTGGTACAGGCTGGAGTCTGGTTGGTGTAGACGGAGGCTGACAATGTATATGGAGTCTGGTGGGTGTGGATAGAGGCTGACGGTGTAGGTTGTTGTGAAACTTCTCACATACTTGAGGGGTTTAGGCTGTAAACTGATTAGTGAGCTGCTGCTGAAGTTTAACACTTTCCTCCAGTTTATCTGTTTTTTCTTGTGCTGAGTTTTAAACACAAAAAACGTTTTAGTGAAAATAAACAACTTTTTCACAATAAAAGCAGCATGCCGGATGAAGGCGTTTATTGTGAAATAACAAAAGCAGGAAACGTTGAACGTCATCACGGCTCTGCACGAGATACCGGTATTCATCATGTGTATGTATACATGTATGTGTACTAATATATACATACTGTGTGTGTGTGTATGTGTATATGTGTATATATATATATATATATATATATATATATATATATATATATACACACACACACAGTATGTATATATTAGTCAAAGTCAGTCAGTTTGAAAGTTGAAAAAACGTTTCTCTCCAGTTTATTATCTGTACAAGTGAGTACAGATAATAAAGTGCAATAGATACAAAAAAACATTGAAACAACACATATAGAGAAAAAACTATATATATATATATACATACTAGATTCACTGACAGTACTATAATATTACTGTCTCATAAGATCCTTGTAATTGGTCTTCTACTATATTATTATCTGCATGCCAGACAGTACTCTGGGTCACAAAATCCTGCATTTGCCCTCTCAATTCAATTCAGTTTATTTTGTATAGCCCAATATCTCAAATCTCAAACTCCCCTCAGAGGGCTTTACAATCTGTACACATACGACATCCCTGACCTTTGACCTCACATCGGATCAGGAAAAGCTCCCCAAAAATAACCTTTCACAAGGAAAAAAGTGAAGAACCCTTCAGGAGAGCAACAGAGGAGGATCCCTCTCCCCGGATGGACAGATGAATAGATGTCATGTGACCAGATGAACAGAGTTACAGAGTTACATAAACACATTACATGAATATGACAATGTATGAATGGAACTCCAATCCATGAAACAGAAGGAGGTAGAGAGGAGGGGGGGGCGGGGCATCAGCAGGGCCAATGGGAGGCCGGCTCACCAGCATCAGACACCTCCAGGTCCAATGGACCCTCTGAGACGTGAAGTCACAACGACTCCGGGGAGGAAGCAGAGTTATTAAGGTGCAATGGAGAGATGTAAATTCATCCATAAGAAGAGAGAGAAGAGGAGATAGGTGCTCAGTGTATCCTAAAACATCCCCCAGCAGCCTATAAGCCTATAGCAGCATATCTAGGAGCTGGACCAGGGCAAACCTGATTCAGCCCTAACTATAAGCACTATCAGGAAAGTCTTAAGTCTATTCTTGAATGAGGTGACTGTGTCTGCCTCCCGGACTGAAAGTGGAAGCTGGTTCCATAAAAGAGGAGCTTGATAACTGAAGGCTCTGGCTCCCATCCTACTTTTTTAAAAACTTGTTTTACTCTCCCTGCCAGGCTCCTGTAGAATACATCTGTAGACTCAGTTCAATTGGTCCCTTCTGGGCTCCTGTAGAAACATGGCGGTCTCTCTGTAGACGCACAGTTCAGTTTGTCCCTTCTGGGCTCCTGTAGAAACATGGCGGTCTCTCTGTAGACTCAGTTCAGTTGGTCCCTTCTGGGCTCTTGTAGAAACATGGCGGTCTCTCTGTAGACTCAGTTCAATTGGTCCCTTCTGGGCTCCTGTAGAAACATGGCGGTCTCTCTGTATACTCCTTCTCCATAGCTGCCCCCTCCCTCTGGAACTCTCCCCAAACTCATCTGAGACTGCACTGAGCTTTCCATATTCAAATCTCACATCAAAACCCACCGCTTCAGAACTGCTTTTAATGTGTGTATAGCTCTTTTATTATGTTTTTAAAACGTTTTGTAAAGTGTCTTGAGTATTATGAAAAGCACTATATAAATCAAATGTATTATTATTATTATTATTATTATTATTAGAATTAGAGGACTTTGTCTTTAAGGAGCCACACTGTTCCTTTAAGAGTAACTAGGATACTAGAGGACTTTGTCTTTAACGTTTAAGTCACACAGGAGGCATGTTTCTTTATTAAAGTATTCACATCCTTAACTGAAGTACAAGTAGTAATACAACATTATAAAGCTATATAATCAAAACCGTACTACTAAACTAGTGAAGTCATAGAAGCAAAATGTACAAATATATTTAAATATATACTCCCAGTTAGTGTGTTTAGTGGAACCGTCACACTTGAACTGCTGATGCTTCATTTGACCTTCAAATGAACTCTGATGGTTAAGGTCACCTGACTGTGATCTGTGACATCACTTCCAAACACTCGGCTGGTGAGCAGCAGGTAGCTGTGCTTGATGATGTCACAGTGATGATGATGTCACTGTGTCTTTGTGTAACAGTCTGGCTGTGTGTCCCAGCTGAGGGCGAAGGTCTTCCTGCTGTGACCTCACTTCCTGTTGGAGCTGCCTTGTTGGTTTGTACCCTGACTACGTTGTCGAATAAGAACTCACTCTGCTAACACGTGATGAAAACCAACCCAATGATGAGATTAAGAAGCAGTTCACCCTAAAACGATTAAAGTCTGAACGACAACAAACAGGAAGTGGTTTCTGCACTACACAATAAAGGTTTTAGAGGACTGGGAGCGAGTGACGGACAACCCAGTTCCAACTCAAGGTCCCCTTATAAATCTTAAGTTTTATTCTAGTGATTTAAACCGTACCTCATGGTCTTCATACTCTGTGGATTTCATATGGACTTTGAGTTGGATTTTTTTCCTACATAATTCATTTAATGCTTCCTTTGAATACTATTTTTTTATATTTCTAGAAAACCAGGTATTAACAAGTCTCGATGAAAGTATTTGTCGTCATTATTGTGCACTAACTCTATTGATGATCAGTAATATTATAGATGTATGCTTACTTATTTTGATTGATGTGATTGATGGAAGAACAGCTGGACTGTCAGAGGACAGAGTTCCTGTGAGACCAGGTTCAGGTTGGAGCACTAACATCAGAGCAGAACTCAGATCCTCCTAACTTCTTCTTCTCCTGTTCTCTCTCTTCTTCTGTGGTCTGCAGCGAGTCGGCGTGTCGTTTCTACAGCCATCAGATGAAGGGAAAGCACCTGGCCATCAAGAAGATGAACGAGATTCAGAAGAACATCGACGGCTGGGAAGGAAAGGACATTGGCCAGTGCTGCAATGAGTTCATCATGGAGGGCACACTGACTCGCGTGGGCGCCAAACACGAGCGCCACATCTTCCTGTTCGACGGCTTGATGATCTGTTGCAAGTCCAACCACGGGCCGCCGCGGCTGCCGGGCGCCGGCTCAACCGCAGAGTACCGGCTAAAGGAAAAGTTCTTCATGCGCAAAGTCCAGATCAACGACAAAGACGATAAGGAGGGCGAGTACCGGCATGCCTTCGAGATCATCCTAAAGGATGGGAACAGCGTAGTGTTTGCCGCCAAGTCTGCAGAGGAGAAGAACGGCTGGATGGCGGCGTTGATCTCGCTGCAGTACCGCAGCACGCTGGAGCGCATGCTAGACTCGGCCATGATGCAGGAGGAGAAGGAGGAGCAGATGAGGCTGCCGGGAACCAAGGTTTACCGGTTCGCTGAGCCGGACTCGGAGGAGAACGTTGTGTTTGAGGACAACGTCCAGTCCAAGTCCGGGATCCCCATCATTAAAGCAGGGACGGTCCTGAAACTAATCGAGAGGCTCACCTTCCACATGTACGCAGGTGAGATGCAACGGTGCAGGTGTTTATAGACGTGGCCAGGTGAGATGTGACGTCACACAGGTGTTTATAGACGTGGCCAGGTGAGATGTGATGTCACACAGGTGTTTATAGATGTGATCAGGTGAGATGTGACGTTACAGGTGTTTATAGATGTGATCAGGTGAGATGTGACGTTACAGGTGTTTATAGATGTGATCAGGTGAGATGTGACGTTACAGGTGTTTATAGATGTGATCAGGTGAGATGTGATGTCACACAGGTGTTTATAGACGTGATCAAGAGAGATGTGACATCACACAGGTGTTTATAGACATGATCAGGTGAGATGTGACGTCACAGGTGTTTATAGACGTGATCAGGTGAGATGTGATGTCACACAGGTGTTTATAGACGTGATCAGGTGAGATGTGATGTCACACAGGTGTTTATAGACGTGATCAGGTGAGATGTGATGTCACACAGGTGTTTATAGATGTGATCAGGTGAGATGTGATGTCACACAGGTGTTTATAGACGTGATCAGGTGAGATGTGATGTCACACAGGTGTTTATAGACATGATCAGGTGAGATGTGACGTTACAGGTGTTTATAGACACGATCAAGTGAGATGTGATGTCACACAGGTGTTTATAGACGTGATCAGGTGAGATGTGACGTTACAGGTGTTTATAGACACGATCAAGTGAGATGTGATGTCACACAGGTGTTTATAGACGTGATCAGGTGAGATGTGACGTTACAGGTGTTTATAGACGTGATCAGGTGAGATGTGATGTCACACAGGTGTTTATAGATGTGATCAGGTGAGATGTGACGTTACAGGTGTTTATAGACGTGATCAGGTGAGATGTGACGTTACAGGTGTTTATAGACACGATCAAGTGAGATGTGATGTCACACAGGTGTTTATAGATGTGATCAGGTGAGATGTGACGTCACAGGTGTTTATAGACGTGATCAGGTGAGATGTGATGTCACACAGGTGTTTATAGATGTGATCAGGTGAGATGTGATGTCACACAGGTGTTTATAGATGTGATCAGGTGAGATGTGACGTCACAGGTGTTTATAGATGTGATCAAGAGAGATGTGACGTTACAGGTGTTTATAGATGTGATCAGGTGAGATGTGACGTCACAGGTGTTTATAGATGTGATCAGGAGAGATGTGACATCACACAGGTGTTTATAGACGTCATCAGGTGAGATGTGACGTCACAGGTGTTTATAGACGTGATCAGGTGAGATGTGACGTTACAGGTGTTTATAGACGTGATCAGGTGAGATGTGACGTCACAGGTGTTTATAGACACGATCAAGTGAGATGTGATGTCACACAGGTGTTTATAGATGTGATCAGGTGAGATGTGACGTCACAGGTGTTTATAGATGTGATCAAGAGAGATGTGACGTCACAGGTGTTTATAGATGTGATCAGGTGAGATGTGACGTCACAGGTGTTTATAGACGTCATCAGGTGAGATGTGACGTCACACAGGTGTTTATAGGCGCAATCTGGAGAGAATCAGTATCTAGACCAAGTGAAGAATTATAATCAGTACCAAGTGAAGAATCAGGTGAATAATCACGACCAGGTGTCTCTACAGCACTGAACTGGTCGGTCTTCTGTTTCCTCTTTCAGATCCAAATTTTGTCCGAACATTTCTGACCACCTACAGATCGTTCTGTAAACCTCAGGAGCTGCTGGACTTGCTCATGGAAAGGTGAGGGACCAATCTGTCATTACTCACGAGAGCAGTTTACTCATCAGACATTGAACATGAACAAGCTCAAACACTCTAAACACATTAAGATTAACATTGATGATGTTTATCTACGTCATACGTTTCTAATCTAAGAATGTTTCACGTTTGAGATCTGATCTCAGGTCTGTGATGGTTTCAGGTTTGAGATCTGATCTCAGGTCTGATAGTTTCAGGTTTGAGATCTGACCTAAGGTCTGATAGTTTCAGGTTTGAGATCTGATCTCAGGTCTGTGATAGTTTCAGGTTTGAGATCTAATCTCAGGTCTGTGATGGTTTCAGGTTTGAGATCCCGGAGCCGAGGCCGAGCGAGGTGGATCCCATGGAGGGAGGAGAGCAGCCGCTGTGCGCCGAACTCAAACGCTTCCGCAAAGAGTTTGTCCAGCCAGTTCAACTCAGGTAGAGTCTGAAACCTGCTGGAGGGTCCGTGGAAGTGCAGGGGAGGCAGATGTCGAAGGTTGGGAAAAAGATGACCAGGACGGCAAAGTTAAAATCAAAACAAGTGGATTAATTCAAGTGCGGTAGAACAAAAGTCCGGTGACAACAAAGAATTTAACGTGCAGCACGGGTCTGGATGAAGTTAGCTTATAGCACCGTTCGGTAACAGACTGGCGTCTCCAAAGAAGGTGTGGTTTTTAGAAACTTTAAGAGCAAGCATGATTGGTTAAAATAGAAGGAGGAGTCTCATGGTTTAGACTTTGGACTCCTTTGGTTGGAGCACAGGGTGGTCCCAGCCTCTTGGCTCAGGATCTCGTCGCCGATGTTGTCCAATCAGTGTGTGTGCATGTTGGTTCCATTTCTGGAGTGCAGTTTCATCTACATTTTTTTATCGTAATCAAAATCCTGTTTTTTCCTATTTTTATGCTGAGTCAGCTTTGACCTGGGTCACGCTGTCTGTACCATGCCATACTCCTTAGAGTCTCAGTATATTTCCAGAGTGTGTGCGCTCCTTTCTGTTGTTCTCCTTTTGTGGCCGTGATACTAGAATGGATGTTGGGGTATAATGCATGTATTTCTTTATTATTAACACAGAGTCCAGGGCCGTCTTCACACTAGGAATAAAAAGCGTCATAAGATCAACATTACAAAAGTCATTTTTCAAATAAAACATTTCCTCTTTCTCTTCTATTTAAAAATGGTCTAAGAGCTGTGGATCTGGATCAAGGTGTGTGGAGGATCGCAGTAGCTAGTGGGTACACTTTTATTTTAATGTTGCAACGTTACTGCAACAACACGTTCCTGTAGATACATGCTCTACAACATCAGGAGAATTCAATTCAAATCAATTCAGTTTATTTTGTATAGCCCAGTATCACAAATTACAAATTTGCCTCAGAGGGCTTTACAATTTGTACACATACGACATCCCTGACCTTTGACCTCACATCGGAACAGGAAAAACTCCCCAAAAATAACCTTTCACAGGGAAAAAAGGGAAGAAACCTTCAGGAGAGCAACAGAGGAGGATCCCTCTCCCCGGATGGACAGATGAATAGATGTACAGAATGAACAGCATTACAATTTGTATTTGTAAACGATGAAGCCTCAATGACCACCAACGTTAATCACGGAGTTCCACCAGGTTCTGTGCTTGGACCAATTTTATTTACCTTTTTATATATGCTTCCTTTGGGCAACATGATCAGGAAAGACTGCATAAACTTTCATTGCAATGCAGATGATACTCAATTATATCTATCAATCAAACCAGAGGAGACCAACCAGCTCGCTAAAATTCAAGAATATCTTAAAGACATAAAAACATGGATGACCTGCAACTTCTCATTCTGTACACATGACATCTATTCATCTGTCCATCCGGGGAGAGGGATCCTCCTCTGTTGCTCTCCTGAAGGTTTCTTCCCTTTTTTCATTGTCAAAGGTTATTTTTGGGGAGTTTTTCCTGATCCGATGTGAGGTCAAAGGTCAGGGATGTCGTATGTGTACAGATTGTAAAGCCCTCTGAGGCAAATTTGTAATTTGTGATATTGGGCTATACAAAATAAATTGAATTGAATTGAAAAAGTTATGAGGTAATGGTCTGACAGAAGAGGGTTCTGTGGGAAGACCTCCAAATGATCAATGTCAATGCCATATGCAAGAACAAGGTGGAGGGTGTGTAACTGCTCCAATGGAAGTGCAGAGAAGGGTGGAAGACTACAACTCTGCTTCTGCTTCCTGATCTGAACTCTGGGTCATGGATTAAGTCCGCTAATCAACTTGGCCATGTTCGCAGAAATGAGACGCGCTCCATCCCAAGTGGGATGAATGCCGTCTGGACTCATCAGATCAGGCTTTCCCCAGAAAGTCCTCCAGTTATCTATGTAGCCCACATTGTTTGCTGGGCACCACCTGGACAACCAGCGGTTGAATGACGACATGCGGCTATACATGTCATCATTGATCAGATTGGGGAGAGGGCCAGAGAAAACTACGGTGTCCGACATTGTCTTGGCATAAGTACACACCGATTCCACATTAAATTTAGTGACCTCCGACCGCCGCAGTCGGGAGTCATTACCGCCGGCGTGTATTATAATCTTACTGTAACTACGCTCATCTTTAGCCAGCAGTTTTAAACAAGATTCAATGTCGCCCGCTCTGGCCCCCGGGATGCATATGACTTTGGTCCCTGGCTTCCCTATCTTCACGTTTCTGACTATGGAGCTACCTATAACCAGAGTGGGTTTCTCAGCGGGTGTGTTGCCGAGTGGGGAAAACTGGTTTGAAACATGAAGAGGTTGGCGGTGCTCAGTGGGCTTCTGTTTAGACTTAAAACTCCTTTGAACAGTCACCCAGCCATCCGGCTGCTCAGGGGCTGCCGGGGAACAGCTAACAGAGGCTAACGCTAGCGGCGCCGCCCGGCTATGGGGGGAGGCGGGCTAACTAACGTAACTGCCTGAGCTTCGATGGTGCGGAGCCGTGCATCTAACCCACTTAGAACTGCCTCCAACCAGCAAATGAATTACACTTTTTGCATGTACCGTTATCATTAAGGGAGGCAGAGGAATAGCTCTACATGAGACACTCTGAGCAAGAGGGAGGGGAGGGGAGGGGAGGGGGAGAGGAAGACATCGCAAGCTGCTAAGCTGGCAACCGGAAGTGATGCAATACGCTTACCGGAAGAGAGAGAGCGATGCGTTCAGGATACGTCCTCTTCTTACTCAGAAGGCGGCTCAGGCTCTGGTCCAGGCTCTGGTCCAGGCTCTGGTCCAGGCTCTGGTCCAGGCTCTGGTCCAGGCTCTGGTCCAGCCTCTGGTCCAGGCTCTGGTCCAGGCTCTGGTCCAGGCTCTGGTCCAGGCTCTGGTCCAGGCTCTGGTCATTTCATGCCTAGACTACTGTAACTCCCTCCTGGCAGGTCTACCTGCTAAGGCCATGGACCTCTGCGGGTCATCCAGAATGCAGCAGCTCGACTGGTCTAACCTCACACCCATAACATGGTCTAACCTCACACCCAGGACATGGTTTAACCTCACACCATGACATGGTCTAACCTCACACCCAGGACATGGTCTAACCTCACACCCAGGACATCCATGACATGGTCTAACCTCACACCCAGGACATGGTCTAACCTCACACCCAGGACATCCATGACATGGTCTAACCTCACACCCAGGACGTGGTCTAACCTCACATCCATGTATACATCCAGATGTAGTTCATGCTTCTGCTCTCTCTGCAGAGTGTTGAATGTGTGTCGCCACTGGGTGGAGCATCATTTCTACGACTTCGAGAGAGACGCTTTCCTGCTGAGACGACTGGAGGAGTTCATTGCCTCAGTCAGAGGTACGTACCTGTGAACACCTGTCAGTCATCAGTCAGAGGTGCGCACCTGTGAACACCTGTGTGGAGCTTGCTGATAGAAATATATCATTTGTTGCAGGTAAGGCAATGAGGAAATGGGTGGAGTCGATAACTAAGATCATCCAGAGGAAGAAGCAGGTTCAGGTGAGCGTGCCCAGTCACAGCATAACCTTCCAGAACTCTCCTCCTCCCATCGAGTGGCACACTTGTAAACCAGGAAACGCTGAGCAGTTTGACCTCATGACGCTTCACCCGATCGAGATCGGCCGACAGCTCACTCTGCTCGAGTCCGACTTCTACAGGTAAGGGTGCCTGGACTTGTGGTCCACTTAAACTGTCAGGAGGAACAACTAGTAATAGTAGTTACTGGTCGATAACACTTGACACCCTTGATCAGGATCAATATAAACATGTGTTTGTATATTAATATAATGTTTTACTTTGTTCTTCGGCAGCATTTGACCCTTTATTTCCCAAGCCGCGTTTTCTCAAAAATTGCAAATGGTTTGGATAGTCATACTAAAACCAGATTATCTCCTCAACCACAAGGGCTATTTGAATACTTTCAAAGCTATACAGAAAAACACATGTGAGAATAGTTAAGATGTGTATATATCAGTATATGTGTAACTGGTTAATTTGTTGATGATAGAACACAGAACAAACAACAACAAATAAAAAGAAAAATATCTTAATATCTTTTTTTAAATTACGCATTGGAACACTTCTTTTTTTACCATATCATAGTATAATATATAATATGTCTCTGTGCAAAGCTTGACTTTGATTAAGTGAAGTAAAACATTTTTTCTTATTTGTTCAGAATAATCTCCAAATGGAACATCTGTAATTTATTTATTTCACTTTTATATCACTAATGGTGTTCATTAAATCCACATACAGCAGTAACATACACTAAATAATAATAAACCAAACATTATGCTCTGTGCCCTCAAATCATCATAAAATATTGGCAGATGAATATTTCTTTTCCACTCCTTTGTCCCTCTCTCCACAGTTGACAGGGAGATTTTCGTCTGAGACCCCTCCTTTTAATCGTGTGAGCCTATGGGACATGCAAATGAGACTGACAGCCCTTTTAACCATTCTAAATGAGCCAAGTACCACATTTTGTGACTAAAAATATTAGATCTGCTGAGACTCGAAAGGACCTAACTTCCTGTCTGTAATTTGAAACACTTCCGGGAGAGTTCAGGGAGCTCACATGGAAGCAGCCAGTCCTTTTGAGAGTGTTAGCGTCGTTCAAAATCGTCTGCATGGGAAGAGCCTTTGGAAGAATTCAGCCAACAACTTCTCTCGTTCTGGTAGATTTATTTCTCTGATCACACTCAAAGTACAAGCTATTGCAATCACCATGGAGTCTCGACAACTCCGCCCGGTGCCCTAGAACCCGGAAAACCCGGCCTTTACATACACAGATTTCGTCACAGGTTTGTATGCATCATCCCAACTTCTAATTGGTGCTGAACTATCGAGGAGGGGGATAATTCCATCTCCTCCTCTCTCCACAGAACTAAGCCCTGCAAGGCCAGTCCACGTTTTGGTTGGACTATTCAATGACATATGGGAGTGTTGTCAGAATTCAATTCAATTCAGTTTATTTTGTATAGCCCAATATCACAAATTACAAATTTGCCTCAGAAGGCTTTACAATCTGTACACATACGACATCCCTGACCTTTGACCTCACATCGGATCAGGAAAAACTCCCCAAAAATAACCTTTGACAGGGAAAAAAGGGAAGAACCCTTCAGGAGAGCAACAGAGGAGGATCCCTCTCCCCGGATGGACAGATGAATAGATGTCATGTGACCAGATGAACAGAGTTACAGAGTTACATAAACACATTACATGAATATGACAATGTATGAATGGAACTCCAATCCATGAAACAGAAGAAGGTAGAGAGGAGGGGGGGCGGGGCATCAGCAGGGCCAATGGGAGGCCGGCTCACCAGGCATCAGACACCGCCAGGTCCAATGGAGAAGGCGCTATCTATTCTCGAGAAGCAGATATAAGACACAAATCTCATCTTCTATTTGTTATTCTGAACTGGAGTAGCATGACAAAAACATTATAACAATATATAAGCATTTATATTATCAAGAGCTTATTTGCAGTGAAATTATTTTGGGAATGAGGCAGAGTGGTTGATATTTTGCTGAAGGCTTTGTCTGAGAAGAGATTGGATTTGAGCTGCGTTAGAATCAGTAGGTCATAAGCTTTGCAAAGAGGTGCGCTAATCGCGTGTAGCATCATGCTACCGGGATGAAAATGATAATTTCCATAATTTGGGTCTCAAATCGTTTTACAAGTAAT
Organism: Cyclopterus lumpus; assembly: GCF_009769545.1. Taxonomy (NCBI): domain Eukaryota; kingdom Metazoa; phylum Chordata; class Actinopteri; order Perciformes; family Cyclopteridae; genus Cyclopterus; species Cyclopterus lumpus. The sequence continues at coordinate 27,354,942 of NC_046966.1, forward strand.
GTTAGTCATTCTTGTGGTTATGTTTATCTTGGGTGGTTGAATTGTGTTTTGAAGCATGTACAATTGGCTTATGCTCTTGTAGCCCATGCGTTGCTGTTTAACTTACTATGTGCCATCATTATTTTTGTTATTGATTCATGAACACTTGAACGCGTGCACAAGATATGAGGACTAATCTTGCTCTCTGTGGGGAAGTAAAGGTTAAAATGTGAGTGCATACGTGTGCGAGCGTGAACCGTGAATATATTTATGCTTAAGTTCAAGAAACTTTGAGCGACTCGGGCGGAGAGAATGTCCTGAATCCAATGATGTATAATAAAAAGGATTTAATGATAAAGATGATCAACAACATATATATATATTTTTTGTATGTATTTATATTTATATATATATATATATATATATTTTAATATATATTTTTTTATATATATTTACATATATATATTTTTTATATATATATATTAATATATTTATTCTCGGCCGAGGGCGTCCACATGGCTAGAGGTCCACAAGCTATTAGCTAACGGTTAGCTGTCTGTTCTGTCCACGTGAAAAGAATAATCGCGCCCTTCACAATGGTTGCGACGGGTTGAGTACTCTTCTGCCCATTGGGATTAAAGCATGCTACTGGCTAACCACTTGACGGGAGGCGAGGCTTCAATAAAGTAAACAGTCCCACTCCGAAATAGCTCCCCTACTTCCGGTAGATTTTCCCACTTCCTGTTTTCCGCTACAAAATAGTTCCTTCTGGAAACAGCTGTTTACGATCTTCAAGGGAAGCCTCCATTCTAACTATGCCTCCATTCTATGCCCTCTTATAATCAATACATTTTATTCATACCTGAATCATCTTACATTTATAATAAACATACAGTGATGTTCTTCTATGTTTTCCTAATACATTCTTAATACTTTTCATAATATCCCTTATTAATTATATCTTTCTTATGTATTAATTTAAACATAGACATTCTTTATATACATGTGCAAGTAAAGATCCCCAAAAAAATTGTGAGGAAAAAAAAATTAACTTGGGTTTGTCAAGTATTGCCACATCATCAACCTTATAAAACACGTTTATTCTTATACAGTTGGTTCTTGGTATGAGTAAACTGTCTTTGTTTTACAATGTAAGTTTGATTATAAGCCCTTTCACACCTGTCTTACTATCTGTGACCTTCTGCAGGGCAGTGCGACCGTCTGAGCTGGTTGGCAGCGTCTGGACCAAAGAAGACAAAGAGATTCACTCCCCCAACTTGCTGAGGATGATACGACACACCACCAACCTCACACTTTGGTTTGAAAAGTAAGACATCACAAACAAGCTAAACTCATACAAAAGTATTTATAAGGTGACTTCAGAGACCATCACACCTTTTATTCACGCCGTCGATCTCAGCATCAGCTGCAGATCCAACTGTATCACAAAGAAAGCCCAAAACGTTGCTCTCCATCTACACCACCAACCTCATTTTATAGTCCAGTCCTCTAACCTCAACTCAAACCACTCGTCTAACCTCAACTTAAACCACTCCAACCTAAACTCCAACCAATTTCAATTCAATTCAGTTTATTTTGTATAGCCCAATATCACAAATTACAAATTTGCCTCAGAGGGCTTTACAATCTGTACACATACGACATCCCTGACCTTTGACCTCACATCGAATCAGGAAAAACTCCCCAAAAATAACCTTTGACAGGGAAAAAAGGGAAGAAACCTTCAGGAGAGCAACAGAGGAGGATCCCTCTACCCGGATGGACAGATGAATAGATGTCATGTGACCAGATGAACAGAGTTACAGAGTTACATAAACACATTACATGAATATGACAATGTATGAATGGAACTCCAATCCATGAAACAGAAGGAGGTAGAGAGGAGGGGGGGCGGGGCATCAGCAGGGCCAATGGGAGGCCGGCTCACCAGCATCAGACACCTCCAGGTCCAATGGACCCTATGAGACGTGAAGTCACAACGACTCCGGGGAGGAAGCAGAGTTAATAAGGTGCAATGGAGAGATGTAAATTCATCCATAAGGAGAGAGAGAAGAGGAGAGAGGTGCTCAGTGTATCCTAAAACATCCCCCAGCAGCCTATAAGCCCATAGTAGCATATCAAGGGGCTGGACCAGGGCAAACCTGATTCAGCCCTAACTATAAGCACTATTAAAGAGGAAAGTCTTAAGTCTATTCTTGAATGAGGTGACTGTGTCTGCCTCCCGGACTGAAAGTGGAAGCTGATTCCATAAAAGAGGAGCTTGATAACTGAAGGCTCTGGCTCCCATCCTACTTTTTAGGACTCTAGGAACCACAAGTAGCCCCGCATTTAGTGAGCAGCTCTCTAGTGGGGCAATATGGTACTACAAGCTCCTTAAGATATGATGGTGCATCACCAATCAAGGCTTTGTAGGTGAGGAGGAGAATTTTAAATGTGATTCTTGATTTTACAGGGAGCCAGTGCAGAGCAGCTAATACAGGAGTCATGTGATCTCTTTTGTTAGTTTTTGTGAGTACACGAGCTGCAGCATTCTGGATCAACTGGAGGGACTTAAGAGACTTATTAAAGCAGCCTGATAATAAGGAGTTGCAGTAATCTAGTCTGGAAGTAACAAATCTTTTTGAGACAAAATGTGCCTGATTTTTAAATCCAAGTGGTGAGCAGGGTTGTCCTTCAATCAGAGGATCAGCGGTTCGATCCCCCACTCCGCTAGCATATCGATGTGTCCTTGGGCAAGACACTTAACCCCAAAATTGCTCCCGTAGCTGTGCCTACGGTGTGCGAATGTGTGTGAATGTGAGTTCAGGTGGCACCTTTGCATGGTAGCTCCTCCCAGTTGGTGAATGATGTCATGTAGTGTTAACGCGATTTGAGTGGTCGGAAGACTAGAAAAGCGCTATACAAGTACAAGTACAGGTCCATTACCATTACCACAAGCTTCACCCAGTCAAACATGTATGATTTGTAACCTGTCCTATCTGATCCCTCTGCAGGTGTATGGTAGAAACTGAGAACCTAGAGGAACGCGTTGCCGTCGTGTCTCGGATCATCGAGATCCTGCAAGTTTTTCAGGAACTCAACAATTTTAACGGAGTTTTGGAGGTCGTCAGTGCCATGAACTCCTCTCCGGTTTACAGACTGGACCACACCTTTGAGGTAACAATAGACAAATGCTTTGAAACTGCTTCTGGAGGAAAGTTGATGCTCCGGTTTAGATTGTTAGATCCAGGGTCCTCTGGAGAGAGCATCTGTTGTGATCAGAGTGTATTACTGCAGCCCTTCTTTCTTGTATCTTTTTTCTTTCTTTAAGTCTGAAACGCTCTGTGAATCTAATAATAATACTTCAAATTTATATAACGCTTTCTAGACACTCAAAGACGCTTTACATAGGGCAGAGACAAACAGAACTAATCAAAAAATAGAAAAACAAGGAGCTAAAAAAACAGAACATTTTGAGTAAAAAAGAGAAAAACATGTAGTGGAGGGTAGGGTGCAGGAATGAGTCATGTAGTGGAGGGTAGGGTGCAGGGGTGAGTCATGTAGTGGAGGGTAGGGTACGAGGGTGAATCATGTAGTTGAGGGTAGGGTACAGGGGTGAATCATGTAGTTGAGGGTAGGGTACAGGGGTGAATCATGTAGTTGAGGGTAGGGTACAGGGGTGAATCATGTAGTTGAGGGTAGGGTACAGGGGTGAATCATGTAGTTGAGGGTAGGGTACAGGGGTGAATCATGTAGTTGAGGGTAGGGTACAGGGGTGAATCATGTAGTTGAGGGTAGGGTACAGGGGTGAATCATGTAGTTGAGGGTAGGGTACGAGGGTGAATCATGTAGTTGAGGGTAGGGTACAGGGGTGAATCATGTAGTTGAGGGTAGGGTACGAGGGTGAATCATGTAGTTGAGGGTAGGGTACAGGGGTGAATCATGTAGTTGAGGGTAGGGTACAGGGGTGAATCATGTAGTTGAGGGTAGGGTACAGGGGTGAATCATGTAGTTGAGGGTAGGGTGCAGGAAGGAACCACAAGATCTTGAAGTCAGTTCTATGTCTCCATTAATACTGCTGTTCACACACTCTAATGCAAGAGTTATACATAAAAGAATCTCACAGGTATTTTGCTCAGAAGAAGGGAGCAAGGCATTATCTGTGCTGAGTAAGGTGGTTTGTGCTATGGTCTTTTCTGCACTCCCACCTGAACCACAGTATCTAAAGTCTAAAGGTGTGAGACTTCCACGCATGTGTTAATCACCAAAAATAAATTGCATTCCGCCAACAGCTGTAGATATGGAAAATGTAGAAAATATTATGTGCTGTGGTTTATGGTTTCCAGCAAATTCCGAGTCGGCAAAGAAAAATCCTGGAGGAAGCTCATGAACTGAGTGAAGATCATTACAAGAAGTATTTAGCCAAACTGCGCTCCATCAACCCCCCCTGTGTCCCTTTCTTTGGTATGCTCCGACACATCTGTCTTCTTATAAAGGATTTAAACATGGAGGGTCAAATGTTAAATACGTCACTCTTTCGGTTTGTCAGGAATCTACCTGACCAACATCCTGAAGACGGAGGAGGGTAACCCCGACTTCCTGCGCAGACACGGCAAAGATTTGATCAACTTCAGCAAGAGGAGGAAAGTGGCTGAAATCACCGGAGAGATCCAACAGTACCAGAACCAACCGTACTGCCTGAGAGTGGAGAATGACATCAGGGTCAGTGTGATGATGATGTCACTTACTGTTGACACTGACCCCCTAACCCTACCCCCCTAACCCCAACCCTGTGTGGTGTCAGAGGTTTGAATGTGTTCTCTCTATTTGTGGAGCAGAAGTTCTTTGAGAGCCTGAACCCGATGGAGGACATGTCAGAAAAAGACTTTGCTGATCATCTATTCAACAAATCTCTGGAGATAGAACCTCGAAACGTCCGATCATTGCCTCGATTTGTAAGTATCACCATGGCAACACAAACACCTGCAGCGGTCACGGTCTGACTTGAGGTTTGAACTTCCTGCTGAGACATCACGGAACATCCTTAATGTGTAAAACAGGCTGTTATAAGTCCTTTAAATGTCCTCAAGTGATGCCACTTGAGTCAGTCTCATTTGAAGACTTCAAGGTTTAATAGTAGAAAATAATTTAGACATGTGAAGTTGGAAAGAAGTGATCTGACTCTGTAGCCCGCTGCTTATTACAACTGTCAGAGGAAGAGGTGCATTGTGGATATTGTCAGATGAGGTGGTATTATTACCCGTTTTCAACAAAGAAGAAGAATGTGTGGATAAATATGTTTAAATCTCCCCCTCCACCCCCTCAGGTGAAGAGGTACACCTGTCCTCTGAAGTCTCCAGGGATCCGTCCGACCTCAGCAAGGCCTGGGACCATGCGGCACCCAACACCGCTGCAGAATGAACCTAGAAAGATCAGTTACAGCCGCATCCCCGACAGCGAGGCTGAGGGGGGAGCTGTCTCAGCACCCAATTCCCCGCGCACCCCCCTGACTCCGCCCCCTGCCTCCGCCACCTCCACAGACGTTAGCAGTGTGTTCGACTCGCCACAAGGTCCCAGCAGCCCCTTTCACTCCAGTAAGGCCGCCCTTACTGAACAGAGTGCCTGATGTTGGTAACAGATAACAGAGTGTTTGGTGTTGATAACAGAGTGCCTGATGTTGATAACAGATAACAGAGTGTCTGATGTTGGTAACAGATAACAGAGTGTTTGGTGTTGGTAACAGAGTGTCTGATGTTGGTAACAGATAACAGAGTGTCTGGTGTTGGTAACAGATAACAGAGTGTCTGGTGTTGGTAACAGATAACAGAGTGTTTGGTGTTGGTAACAGATAACAGAGTGTTTGGTGTTGGTAACAGAGTGTCTGATGTTGGTAACAGATAACAGAGTGTCTGATGTTGGTAACAGATAACAGAGTGTCTGGTGTTGGTAACAGATAACAGAGTGTCTGGTGTTGGTAACAGATAACAGAGTGTCTGGTGTTGGTAACAGAGTGCCTGATGTTGGTAACAGAGTGTCTGATGTTGATAACAGAGTGTCTGGTGCTGGTAACAGATAACAGAGTGTTTGGTGTTGGTAACAGATAACAGAGTGTCTGGTGTTGGTAACAGATAACAGAGTGTCTGGTGCTGGTAACAGATAACAGAGTGTCTGGTGCTGGTAACAGATAACAGAGTGTTTGGTGTTGGTAACAGATAACAGAGTGTCTGGTGTTGGTAACATATAACAGAGTGTTTGATGTTGGTAACAGATAACAGAGTGTCTGGTGTTGGTAACAGATAACAGAGTGTCTGGTGTTGGTAACAGATAACAGAGTGTCTGGTGTTGGTAACAGATAACAGAGTGTCTGGTGTTGGTAACAGATAACAGAGTGTCTGGTGTTGGTAACAGATAACAGAGTGTCTGGTGTTGGTAACAGAGTGCCTGATGTTGGTAACAGAGTGTCTGATGTTGATAACAGAGTGTCTGGTGCTGGTAACAGATAACAGAGTGTTTGGTGTTGGTAACAGAGTGCCTGATGTTGGTAACAGATAACAGAGTGTTTGTTGTTGGTAACAGAGTGTCTGATGTTCTAAAGGTTGTTTTCTCTGGTCACAGGGTCCTCCTCTGTCTCTTCCATGGTGAATTTCAGTCGTGGTCCTGAGGAAGTCCCTGTACCTCCTCCTGTTCCTCCTCGCAGACGTCCAGAGTCAGCTCCTGCCGAGTCCTCACCCTCAAAGGTAACAAACATGGATATGGACGAGTCCACTTTTCGGTTGTGTTCAGATTTTTAAAGAAGATAATAGAACACCTTGTGTTCTCTGAGAAGAGTACGCATGTTCAGAATGAGAAGACATGATTTGAGGTTCCTGTCTCCTGACTTTGATGTTTCTACCAGATGTTACTTAATGTTGGTTACTAACGCTGCCCCCCCTCTCTGCTCTTGTCTCAGATGATGTCAAAGTTGGACAGCCCCCCTGCTGTCCCCCCTCGTCAGCCCACCTGTAAGCTACTCCCCCCTCGTTACTCATCGTCTCTGTCATCGTCGTCTCCCCCTGACAGCCCCCCTTCTCTGCCTCCTCGGGAGCCACTCAGCTCTCCTCTACACCTCCTCCCCCCTCCTCAGGGCCGCCCTCGATGTGACCTGCAGGCTTTCTTCCCTTCCACCACCTCGACCTCACCCTCCATCAGCTCTGCCCCCACTGCCTCCTCCTCCCCACCCCCCATTCCTCCTCTCACCCCCAGCCCCACTCCTGCTTCCAGGAAGATGCTCCTCCCCCTTGACGGCCCCCCCGTGCCTCCCCGGCACACCGTCCCCAAACTTCCTCCCAAGACCTACAAGAGGGAGTTTCTGACCCCTGCCCCCATGTTGGACACGCCCCCTGCACTGTGAATGGACAGCCTGGACTTTCTAAGGGAGGGGGCACAGACTGCTAAGGAGGCGGAGCTAGATGAGCTAACACTACAGCAAATTGGATGAAAACAAACAAAACAATGGATTTAAAGACAAAAAAACAAAAATAAAGATAATGTGCCCTTTTTCCGAAAAAACTAATCATGTGACCTTATTCTGAAAAAAGAACTGATTGTATCCTCCAGCTGCAGAACTTTGGAGAACATTCGTCTGTTTGTCAGACCTGATGAACAGAAAGGATTGTGGATAACGTAGTGTTCCACGGACTGAAGTGGACTCTGGGTCTGAGGTGCCTTCAGGTACTTGACCAGAACCAAAGAGGTACTGTATCGGGTCTGGTGGACCTGATATTTCTCTGATTGTTCATGAATGTCTATTCTTTAAAACAAGGGAATAAACGTGTTTGTAAACTGAGCTGGAAGGACGACAGAAACCTGATTCATTGTCTTTATTCATAATAATAATAATAATAATAATAATAGTTGTTTACTGACTGAGAAGTCACCTTTAACCTTCAATAAATATCACTAAAATATAACATGTTTGATTCTGATTGGTCAGATCATGCGTTGCCATCCGTCCCTCATCCCAGAATATATTGATTGTTTATTTGACATTATATATATTTAAATTAATACTGACATTATAATGTGATTCTGGGCTATTTTGTATAGCCCAGAATCACAAATTCCAAACTCCCCTCAGAGGGCTTTACAATCTGTAGACATATGCCATCCCCTGACCTTTGATCTCACATCGGATCATGAGAAAGTCCCCATGAAACTGAAAAAACCCTTTCAGGGAAAAAAAAAGGTAAGAAACCTTCAGGAGCCATGGCCAATGAAGCGGGAGGCCAGGGCCAAGGGGCAGGAAGCAAGGGTAAAGGGATGGGGCTCAGGGCCAACTCCAGACACTGTTGTGCCACCTGAACGCATCATCTCTCTCTTCTAGTAAGCGTATTGCATCACTTCCGGTTGCCAGCTTAGCAGCTTGCGATGTCTTCCTGTCCCCCTCCCCCTCCCTCTTGCTCAGAGTGTCTCATGTATAGCTATTCTTCTGCCTCCCTTAATGATAACGGTACATGCAACAAGTGTAGTTCATTTGATGGTTGGAGGCAGTTCTAAGTGGGTTAGATGCACGGCTTTGCACCATCGAAGCTCAGACAGTTACGTTAGTTAGCTCGCCCCCTCCCATAGCCTGGCGGAGCCGCTAGCATTAGCTTCGGTTAGCTGTTTCCCGGCAGCCCCCGAGCAGCCGGATGGCTGGGTGACTGTTCGAAGGGGTTTTAAGTCTAAACAGAAGCCCACTGAGCACCACCAACCTCTTCACGTTTCAAACCAGTTTTCCCTACTCAGCGACGCACCCGCTGAGAAACCCACTCTGGTTATAGAGTTAGTCAGAAACGTGAAGATAGGGAAGCCACGCACCACAGTTAAGTGCATCCCGGGGGCCAGAGCGGGCGACATTGAATCTTGTTTAAAACTGCTGGCTAAAGATGAGCGTAGTTACAGTAAGATTATAATACACGCCGGCGGTAATGACTCCCGACTGCGGCGGTCGGAGGTCACTAAATTTAATGTGGAATCGGTGTGTGCTTATGCCAAGACAATGTCGGACACCGTAGTTTTCTCTGGCCCTCTCCCCAATCTGATCAATGATGACATGTATAGCCGCATATCGTCATTCAACCGCTGGTTGTCCAGGTGGTGCCCAGCAAACAATGTGGGCTACATAGATAACTGGCAGACTTTCTGGGGAAAGCCTGATCTGATGAGTCGAGACGGCATTCATCCCACTTGGGATGGAGCGCGTCTCATTTCTGTAAACATGGCGAAGTTGATTAACGGACTTAATCCATGACCCAGAGTTCAGATCAGGAAGCAGAAGCAGAGTTGTAGTCTTCCACCCTTCTCTGCACTTCCATTCGAGCAGTTACCCACCCTTAACCTTAACTCTATAGAGACTGTGTCTGTCCCACGCCCACTTAAATTAATTAAATCAAAAGTAACCAGAAGAGGAGTCATACAAAATAACCTCATAAAGGTTAACATCACTACTGCCACAGTGCAACAAAAGAAGAGAATTAAATGTGGACTCCTAAATATTAGATCTCTGTCATCTAAAGCTGTATTAGTAAATGATTTAATATCAGACAATCACATTGATTTATTGTGTCTTACTGAAACCTGGCTGAGGCATGAAGAATATGTCAGCCTAAATGAATCAACTCCTCCAAGTCATATTAATACTCACATTCCTCGAGGCACCGGCCGAGGAGGTGGAGTAGCAGCCATCTTTGACTCAAGCCTATTAATGAATCCTAAACCTAAACTAAACTACAACTCATTTGAAAGCCTTGTTCTTAGTCTTTCACATCCAACCTGGAAAACATTACACCCAATTCTATTTGTTATACTGTACCGGCCACCAGGTCCATATTCAGAATTTATATCTGAATTTTCTGAGTGTTTATCAAGTTTAGTCCTTAAAACTGATAAGGTTATTATTGTAGGAGATTTTAATATTCATGTGGATATTGACAATGATTGCCTTAGTACTGCATTTATCTCATTGTTGGACTCGATTGGCTTCTGTCAGAGTACAGAAACCCACTCACTGCTTTGGCCACACCCTCCACCTTGTTCTTACATATGGCATTGACATTGAGCATTTGGAGGTCTTCCCACAGAACCCTCTTCTGTCAGACCATTACCTCATAACTTTTGAGTTTATACTCCCGGAGTATACACCGTTAGTCAAAAGTTTCTACACCAGATGTCTAACTGATTCCTTCTGCATTTGATTCAATACCACGTCTCAATGTGACGGAGGACTCCTGTGCTAACTTTAGTCCGTCCCAGATTGATCATATTGTCGATAGTGCTACAGGCTCACTGAGAATGACACTAGACTTGATAGCCCCACTGAAGAAAAAGACAGTGAGGCAAAGGAGGTTTGCTCCCTGGTATAACCCTCAGACCCGCGACCTAAAGCAAACTTCACGAAAGCTCGAAAGTATATGGCGTTCCACCAATCTGGAAGAATCACGCTTAGTTTGGAGAGATAGTCTTAAAACATATAAAAAGGCTCTCCGTAATGCCAGAGCAGCCTATTACTCATCAGTAATAGAGAAAAATAAGAACAACCCCAGGGTTCTCTTTAGCACTGTAGCCAGGCTGACAGAGAGTCACAGCTCTGTGGAGCCGTGTATTCCTATAGACCTCAGTAGTAATGACTTCATGAACTTCTTCAATGAAAAGATTTTAACTATTAGAGGCAAGATTGATGCTCTCTTGCCCTTAACTACTGCCGATCTGTCATCAAGAGGAGTGGCCTTGGAAACGGCTGTATGCCCTGATGTATATTTGGATGGCTTTTCTCCCATCAACCTTGACCAATTGTCCTCAATGGTTTCTACTTCTAAACCGTCTACCTGTCTCTTAGACCCCATCCCAACGAGGCTGCTTAAAGACGTGTTGCCTTTAATTGGCACCTCTCTGCTGGATATTGTTAATGTGTCTTTGCTAACAGGCCATGTACCACATTCCTTCAAAGTAGCTGTAATTAAACCTCTCCTGAATAAGACCACTCTTAATCCAGAGGTGTTGGCTAACTACAGACCAATCTCTAACCTTCCCTTCCTCTCTAAGATCCTTGAGAAAGTAGTCGCAAATCAGTTGTGCGACTTCCTACATCAGAATAGTTTATTTGAGGAGTTTCAGTCAGGATTTAGAAAACACCACAGCACAGAGACAGCACTGGTGAAAATTACAAATGACCTCCTAATTGCATCAGATAAAGGACTCATCTCTGTATTGGTATTATTAGACCTTAGTGCTGATAAAGGACTCATCTCCATACTGGTCTTGTTAGACCTTAGTGCTGCGGTCGACACCATTGATCATGACATCCTATTACAGAGACTGGATCAGTCGATTGGCATTTCAGGTACCGCACTAAGTTGGTTTAAATCCTATTTATCAGATCGATCTCAATTTGTATTTGTAAACGATGAAGCCTCAATGACCACCAACGTTAATCACGGAGTTCCACAAGGTTCTGTGCTTGGACCAATTTTATTTACCTTATATATGCTTCCTTTGGTGCCCTCGATGGACTGGCGGCCTGTCCAGGGTGTCCCCTGCCTTCGCCCTATGTCAGCTGGGATAGGCTCCAGCGCCCCCGCGACCCTAATGAGGATAAGCGGTATTGAAATTGGATGGATGGATGGATGCTTCCTTTGGGCAATATTATCAGGAAACACTGCATAAACTTTCATTGCTATGCAGACGATACTCAATTATATCTATCGATCAAATCAGAGGAGACCAACCAACTCGCTAAAATTCAAGAATGTCTTAAAGACATAAAAACATGGATGACCTGCAACTTCCTGATGTTAGACTCAGACAAAACTGAAGTTATTTTACTGTCCCTGAACACCTCAGAGATCAATTATCTGGTGATGTGGTTTCTGTAGATGGCATTTCCCTGGCATCCAACACCACTGTAAAGAATCTAGGCGTTATCTTTGACCGAGACTTGTCCTTTAACTCCCACGTTAAGCAAATCTCAAGGATTGCATTTTTTCATCTACGTAACATTTCAAAAATCAGGCACATCTTGTCTCAAAAAGATGCAGAAAAGCTGGTTCACGCGTTTGTTACTTCCAGACTAGATTACTGCAACTCCTTATTATCAGGCTGCTCTAATAAGTCTCTTAAGTCCCTCCAGTTGATCCAGAATGCTGCAGCTCGTGTACTTACAAAAACTAAGAAAAGAGATCACATTACTCCTGTATTAGCTACTCTGCACTGGCTCCCTGTAAAATCAAGAATCACATTTAAAATTCTTCTCCTCACCTACAAAGCCTTGATTGGTGATGCACCATCATATCTTAAGGAGCTTGTAGTACCATATTGTCCCACTAGAGAGCTGCGCTCACTAAATGCGGGGCTACTTGTGGTTCCTAGAGTCCTAAAAAGTAGAATGGGAGCAAGAGCCTTCAGTTATCAAGCTCCTCTTTTATGGAACCAGCTTCCACTTTCAGTCCGGGAGGCAGACACAGTCACCTCATTCAAGAATAGACTTAAGACTTTCCTGTTTGATAGTGCTTATAGTTAGGGCTGAATCAGGTTTGCCCTGTTCGAGCCCCTTGATATGCTGCTATAGGCTTATAGGCTGCTGGGGGATGTTTTAGGATACACTGAGCACCTATCTCATCTTCTCTCTCTCCTTATGGATGAATTTACATCTCTCCATTGCACCTTATTAACTCTGCTTCCTCCCCGGAGTCGTTGTGACTTCACGTCTCAGAGGGTCCATTGGACCTGGAGGTGTCTGATGCCTGGTGAGCCGGCCTCCCGCGGTGGCCCTGCTGATGCCCCGCCCCCTCCTCTCTACCTCCTTCTGTTTCATGGATTGGAGTTCCATTCATACATTGTCATATTCATGTAATGTGTTTATGTAACTTTGTAAATGCTGTTCATTCTGTACACATGACATCTATTCTTCTGTCCATCCGGGGAGAGGGATCCTCCTCTGTTGCTCTCCTGAAGGTTTCTTCCCTTTTTTCACTGTCAAAGGTTATTTTTGGGGAGTTTTTCCAGTATCTAATGTGAGGTCCTGGGACAGGGATGTTGTATGTGTACAGATTGTAAAGCCCTCTGAGGCAAATTTGTAATTTGTGATATTGGGCTATACAAAATAAATTGAATATTGGCCAATCATTTTTCATTATTTCGGGGTCTAAACTAGCCTTTTTTTAGAGTGGTTTAATAACTGCAGTTTTCCCCCCTGAGAGAAGGGATGTGTTTACAATTTGTAAAAGATCAGTGGTCATGCAGTGTAAAATATTTTTGAAGAAGTGTGTTGGTAGAATATCCAAGCAGCAGTGTTTTCAGATGTTGTATAATGTCTTCTAGGTTTCTTTTGTTGATTGAATGCAATTGTGTAATGATATTTAAATGGATGTTATTTACAGATGGGGACAACACATACCCTGTGGTTGGTGTGGAGGCACAGCACAGACTGCTTGTCTAATCTTCTGAATTTTGTCAGCAAAAAAGGAGGCAAATTGATTGCCCTAACCCTAACCCCATTACATTTCATTTAGCTGACGCTTTTATCCAAAGCGACTTACATTCATACACTGTAGAACAGCTACAGGAGCAATTCAGGGTTCAGTGTCTTGCTCAAGGAAACATCAACTAGGGATAGCTGATCCTGTGATTGAAAGACGGACCTGCTGGAGCGTAGCAGTTACTGACACCGGAGGGTTTGTTAGCCTGTCAACGGTAGCAAATAATAATATATTGTTATTGTTTTCTGTTATGATGTCAGAGAAGAAGGACTGCCTTGCATTTCTAAGTTCCAAATTATAAAGTATCTCTTTATAGATACCACAGTGAACATGGAGATCAGTTTTCTCTTTTCTCTATTCTGACAGCGTGGCGTTTCTCCAAGGCATCTTTTCTTTCCCGAGACCATTACATTACATGTCATTTAGCTGACGCTTTTATCCAAAGCGATTTACAATCATGTTACATTCATACACTGTAGACACAGCTACAGGGAACAATTCAGGGTTAAGTGTCTTGCTCAAGTACACATCGACTAGGGCAGGGATTGAACCGCCAACCCCCTGATTGAAAGACGGACCTGCTAAGCACTGACCCACAGTTGCCCTAGAGACCACCTTCACTTTAGTGGGTGCAATGGCATCAGTAACAGACTTGAATCTAGACTGAAGACTGAGAGCACCTTGTTGTCTAGACGAGGGGGAGCCAATTGGGGGGTTGCTCAATGCAGCACTGGTCATTGCAGAGATCTCTCTACTGAGTGCACCTTTCCAGTTATTTAGTTGTTCTGTTATCACATAATCAGCATTTATTCAGGAAAAAACAAAGTCCACAGAACTGACTGATATCAGGGGCCAAAGGTCACTGCAGACAGAAGAACTGATTCTGCTGAAACAGCAGAAAGACGTGAGGCAAATAAGAGGAGGAAGATCTCTGAGAGAGGAACAAGGAATACATAAAAAAACGTGACAGATACAGGAAGAAAGATTTCCCAACTGACTGGCAAGAAAGACTAAAGGAGACTTGAACCGAGAATGAAACAAAGAGAGACAGAAGTTGTTTGTTGAGGGTTCACAAACAGGAGCAAAGTTCTTCTGCTCTTCTGTAGAACTCTGCTGTCGTCGTGGAGAAACACTGAAGGTAAAACCTCCAGCTGCTTTATTTGCTGTGATTGGGAGTTCATCTTAATTATGTTATTGTTAATATATTTACTCTAATATTTATTTTTCATGATTTTGTGAAATATAGTTTTGAGCCTATTTCATTTTTGGTTTTAGGAATTATAATGTAAATATATAATGTCACAAAGGTTAGGGTTTAGAAAACAAAACCACAAGGGTTAGGGGTAGAGGTTACCTAACCCCTAAACCTAACCAGGTAAAACCAGAAGATTTAATTTTGCATTTGATCTACTGCATGCAAGGCACTCATTCTGTCGGTTAAGGGTTAACTCTCTGGAGTCGATGGACATCCCGGCTTGTCCTACGGTGTTTAGGCAACGGTTATAATCATATCTCCGCGGTAAAAAGGCACATAAATATGAGCGAGCCAAGAGCTTGGACGTGCCGTGTGACGTTTGTGTTAAGCTCCGCCCTGAAACTTAATTTGTGGAATCGTGTGTCATCAATATTTTGCGTGAAACTAACCAATGAACACTTAGGAAATGGACCTGCCCACCTTAAGCTTAGGAAAAACACTGCCATTTTCAATTAGTAAATAGTAAAAGTTTGTTTTTATATATATATAGGACATATTCTGCTCTTGTTTGGAAAACTGTTCTTGAAAAACAGACTAAAATATATAGTCAATATTTTGTTTGAAAACTAAAACAATTGTAATGTTCATTTTTTTTGCATACATCCCATGAAGCTTGATCTGTAGTAATGTTGAAGTCATTTCTCAGTCCCATTTGATCTCATTCTCTCACATTTGGCATTGACAACACTTTTACTCAAAAAACGACATTACAAAATATCGTTTTAGACATTTATTACATGTAACTACTATTGTATTCATATATTTCACCACTTTTGTGAACCTAAAACTTTGGTAAACCAATTTCCAGCACCAAAACTAGTTTGTCCACATGAGTAAAGGTATTCTCAAGAGATTTGAAGAATTTTAAATAAATCTTAAACTTTTCAGCTTTAGGGCCAAATCTTTATACTGTACCTAAAGACAACGGTGCTTCATTACATAGATATCTAAGATTGTTCTGCAATTTTTTATATGGGTATGTATCAAATGCAAATGCCTTTTCAAAGGTGAATTTAAGAAATTCTGTAAAATCAAGAAAAAGACTTTAGACCCCAAGGGAGTTAATGATTGGTTAACAAGGCTTGTCAGAAGAAAATTTCAAAGATATCAGTAGTTTTTTTCTTATATTGTACCAACATCAACAGACACCGACAGGCTTTCTTCATGGACACTTGCAGACACATAGAGCAGGCGTTGACAAACATCAAATGCTGTTTGCAAAGGCGTTTATAAACCCTGGCTGGCGATATATATATATATAAACCAATACCTTGAACGGTCTGAAAAAGGCAACGAGGAATGAAATCATGGACTTTACATAACAGGGTCATCTGTACATACTGAGGTTTATGTTATCTAAAGTAAAGACCTTGACCTCTTTGTTATATAAGTGTCTGTTTGAAGTCTGATGTATTTTACTTTGAAAAGTATCTGAATGCTGAGTAATTGTTTTTCTGTATCTGTTCATCAGGTCTTCCGTTAATCCAATCCTCAGAGGATAATGGCCATCTGCTCACCAAGAGACAAGTGAGTCAAAAACAACTTTCCCCTGTTTAGTTTGAAATAATAAATGCAGCAGGATGCTACAGATATTCAAACACTCTTTAGATTCCAGGTAAAGTTATAAAAGTAGTATATCATTCTGATTGACATTTAATACAGACGCTAAAATCAGTTATTGATTTTTGTTAGCTCAGTACGTAGGCTGGAAACTAGAGGGTAGCAGGTTTATGTCCTGGACGGACCAGGTACTGATTGTGGACTGTTAGCTGAAGAGGTGACAGTTCACCTCCTGGGCTCTGCCGAGATGCCCTTGAGCCAAGCATCAAAGTTGTTTCTCAACGGCATCTTGAGACAAGGACTTCAAGATGTCGTTGACTTGGCTGAGGCAATGGTGAAGTTGAAGAGGGTTTATTGTGAAACCACAGGTTTGCCTCCATCTCCACCAGCGATCACTTTTAGTGGAGTGTGATCCAGGTGGTCCACCTCTGATAGCCATCACCTCCACTGGAGTGTGATCCATGTGGTCCACCTCTGATAGCCATCACCTTCAGTGGAGTGTGATCCAGGTGGTCCACCTCTGATAGCCATCACCTCCACTGGAGTGTGATCCATGTGGTCCACCTCTGATAGCCATCACCTCCACTGGAGTGTGATCCATTTGGTCCACCTCTGATAGCCATCACCTTCACTGGAGTGTGATCCATGTGATCCACCTCTGATAGCCATCACATTCAGTGGAGTGTAATCCAGGTGATCCACCTCTGATAGCCATCACCTTCAGTGGAGTGTGATCCAGGTTCCACCTCTGATAGCCATCACCTTCACTGGAGTGTGATCCATGTGATCCACCTCTGATAGCCATCACCTTCACTGGAGTGTGATCCATGTGATCCACCTCTGATATCCATCACATTCAGTGGAGTGTGATCCAGGTGGTCCACCTCTTATAGCCATCACCTCCCTGTGTAGTGTGATCCAGGTGGTCCACCTCTGATAGCCATCACCTCCAGTGGAGTGCGATCCAGGTGGTCCACCTCTGATAGCCATCACCTTCAGTGGAGGGTGATCCATCTCTGATAGCCATCACCTTCAGTGGAGTGTGATCCAGGTGGTCCACCTCTGATAGCCATCACCTTCAGTGGAGGGTGATCCATCTCTGATAGCCATCACCTCCAGTGGAGTGCGATCCAGGTGATCCACCTCTGATAGCCATCACCTCCAGTGGAGTGCGATCCAGGTGGTCCACCTCTGATAGCCATCACCTTCAGTGGAGGGTGATCCATCTCTGATAGCCATCACCTCCAGTGGAGTGCGATCCAGGTGATCCACCTCTGATAGCCATCACCTTCAGTGGAGGGTGATCCATCTCTGCCAGCCATCACCTCCAGTGGAGTAAAGATGATGGCTGGCAGCTGTTAATAATGAGTGAAAATGATATTAACTTTTTGGGTTAGGGTCAAGGTTATCAAAGTTAAACAGTAAAAACACACCAGTCTGTTGCTCACAGTGGTTTTGTGTCTTCCTGCAGGTATTTTGGCGTCTGGCTGGTCTTCTTCATGCTCGGTTTGGGGACACTGTTGCCCTGGAACTTCTTCATGACTGCTACCATGGTATGACATCACGTCTTGTCGGTTATCCATCCACACATCATCTTCTGCTATGTGAAGTGAATGAAACAACTGCTGTAAAAAATCAATTCTACCATATTATGGTATATGTATTACATTAAAGTAAAAGTTAGGATAGCCAGAAGAAAAGTTCTGCATATCTGTAATGAACACTAAAGTGTAGTAAACATTTAAACTCTGTGGATTTTCTATGTTTAATCTCATATTCGGATCCAAATAACCAGTGAATGTATATCAAGAGTGGATCGAAGCAAAAATTATAACTTCTTAATATGTTCAACAGTGTTTTCCCCCTTCTGATGGCTCTTTTTTTATTTAATTAATTTATCTTCCTGTGTGTTTATTAAACCGCAGATTAATTCACCATTGCTTCCTGTTCAGATTTTTTTTTGGGCCTATCAAGCAGCAGTCTAATCTAACTGTACAAACATTTCCTCCTACTTCAGTCACGTTTGTGAGTGTAGTTTGAAAATGAAGCTGTACATTTGTGTTTGAACATGTGAACAATGGGATTGGAGCTGAGAGACAAAGTATTGAGAAACGGACTAACATGTTGGTTTGTCTTCAGTACTTCACCAACCGTCTGAAAGACTCCTCATTGGTTGATTCTTCAGCCAATCAGACAGAGGCTTCAAGTGAACATCGCAGCCTTCTAGAGGCCAAATTCAACAACGTGATGACGCTGTGCGCCATGCTGCCGCTGCTCATCTGCACCTGCCTCAACTCCTTTCTGCACTCCCTGTGAGTACTACAACACAACAATACTAATGACAAGAGTCATAGGTATAGTATAGGTAAATAGGCATTCGCAATTTCACTGACGTTGTGCCGTTATTAAATCAAACTGGCTGCTGCTACTCTAGTAGCGCTGGAAACGGCAGTCATCCAGAGGCAGCTCCTGGAGGAGAAATCCACGAGCTGTGTGCGGCTACGGATAATATATAATATTAATAATATGAATCCAGACACAAGGGCGTCTGATGGTCCGACGTTTGACACAACATGTACAAAGAAATAGTGTTTTTCATCTAATTTCTTCTATCGCGGAAATGATAACTTATTCCATGGAGATAAGCCACAATTAGTCCGGCGACTAAACTCACACAAGTAAAGCGCTTTTGGTGTGAACGCACCTTTAGTTTTGTCTGTGTAAGTTGTACTTTTATAATATGTGAAGTTCTCAATAAGGTTCTTGAAATAGAACCTCTGCTGTAATAACACTGTGCCCCACAAGAGGGGCGCACCCCACAGTTTGAGAAATACTGGACTAGGGTGAGGTGTAAGTTTGGTTCCAGCAGAGACCAGTTCATTTCACCTGTACGGAAACTCTGCATGCGTACAAACATTTAGGAGACATAGGTGGGGAACTGAAGCCAGACCTATTTACTTCTTCACTAACAATGATCACGCTAGTAACGATATGGGTTTGAATGGTTTATTGCAAAAGTTATGAAACGGAAAAGGGTGTCGAGGGGTGAGGGATGTAGGGATGGGGTCGAGGGGGAAGGGATGGAGGTCGAGGGGTAAGAGGTAAGGGAAGAAGAGGGGGCAGAGGGATGAAAGAGAGGGAAGGTTGGTGGGGTGCGGTTGGTCAGCGGTGTCCCTGTGGCTGGTGGGAACGGGGGAGTGGAGACTCGTGGATGGGTGTAGTCTTGTCTGAAGCTTCATGTGGACAAGCACCGGTGAGGTTGGAGTGGATGTGGGAGAGGTATGCGGAGAATAGGCGCAGAAAGCGGTTCGGTTTTACGAAGGCCTTTAAGGAGCATGACTACATGCGAATGGGTCGTGGCGGAACAAGGAGCCCCTCAGGACAGTTTAGTGAGGAAGTTAATTCCGCTTGAGTAGACTCGTATGGTAGAGGACCTGATTTTGTGGGAATGGGCGTATGTGATGAAGTTGGTGAGGGTGAGGACGTCGAGTGATGGGAATGGCAAGCTGGCGAAGGCGTGGAAGGCTTTAACGCTGTTCCGTCCTGTGAGGTACGAAGAAAGTGTTTGTGGTGCAACGCTGGTGATGATGGGAGGCAGAGACTGGGTGTTCTAGTTGTGGGGTCAGATGAAGATGGTGGCTGAAAACGGTGGGACCGGAGTCGGCCGGGGTTCTGAGGCTGGT
Organism: Cyclopterus lumpus; assembly: GCF_009769545.1. Lineage (NCBI taxonomy): Eukaryota > Metazoa > Chordata > Actinopteri > Perciformes > Cyclopteridae > Cyclopterus > Cyclopterus lumpus. Next base: position 27,374,912 of record NC_046966.1, read on the forward strand.
GCTAAACGTCTGAATTTCTGCAGAGAGAAACGAGGAAGTGAATCAGCAATGAGGTTTTTGTGACCTTGGATGTGGGCGGCTCGGATGATGAACTGAAGCAGAGCTGAAACTAGGGTTAGTCTGCGCATGAACTGCATTATGTCTAGGCAGCGTGACCGTCCCTTGTTGATGATATCGACTACTGCGCTGTTGTCAGAGTAGAAAGCAATGGTCTTTTTGGACCATTCATGTCACCAAAGAATGGCTGCGATGACTATGGGGTACATCTCGGAGATCGCGGAGGAGGGAGTAAGGGATGCGTATTCCGGCGGCTATTCGGCTGAGAACCACTTGTTGCCATAGAGGCCGCCGAAGCCTATCTGAGGTGGAAGATGAGGCTTTGGTTACGGGGAGCTCGGGGGTGCGGCCGAGGTGTTGAGAGGAAGCATGTGGAGGCTGGGTGGGATGGAGCGTCGCAGAGCTCGAAGTTTAGGGAAGGGCAGGATGTAAAGACTCTGCAGTACAGGGAAAAAACATAAGCAAATTCCGTCGTAGTGAGTTCCTTGGACCGGGTGGGAGAGGCTGGCTGAGCTCGATGGGGCCGAGGACGGTAATCAGTTCTCTAGGGGTGTGGGGATTGCTTGCGGATGGGTGGATGAGTTGAGTGAGGTCAACATAATTGCCGGCGAGAATCTGCTGCCTGAGTGTGTGAGACGACGGGGATGGTCGGGCGGGTGGGTGTGCTGGAGGTAGCGCTGTGGCTAGGGTGGACGTGGTGGGTGGATGTACGTGATGCGGGAAGGAGCTGTGAAAGATACGACCTGGCCGCTGTGGGCAGCTAAGGCCCGTGGTGTGCGTCGTGACGTCATCAGCGTTGCTGCCGGCGTGGCGCCGGGAGATCAGAAGTGCCGTGACGTTTCGCTGGAAGTTCGTCAGGCGTTGTAGGAGTGGCACTCTACGGAGCATCGGCGTAGAGAAGGATCGCGGCCGTCGTTCGACTAGCAGTACTCTCCTGATACTGTAATGTGCAAAGCTCTGCTCTGCTAGCCCGACCCCTTTGATCTTGTGGTCCGTGGCAGAGGGAACAGATGGGTGATGCTCTGTGTTCTCTACCTCCTTCTGTTTCATGGATTGGAGTTCCATTCATACATTGTCATATTCATGTAATGTGTTTATGTAACTTTGTAAATGCTGTTCATTCTGTACACATGACATCTATTGCTTCTGTCCATCCGGGGAGAGGGATCCTCCTCTGTTGCTCTCCTGAAGGTTTCTTCCCTTTTTTCCCTGTGAAAGGTTATTTTTGGGGAGTTTTTCCTGATTCGATGTGAGGTCCTGGGACAAGGATGTCGTATGTGTACAGATTGTAAAGCCCTCTGAGGCAAATTTGTAATTTGTGATATTGGGCTATACAAAATAAACTGAATTGAATTGAATTGAAAATTGAATTGATTCCTCGGCTCTAATTCAGTTTCTTCTCAATGCAACCCCTGAGCTCTCCGATGATCTTTGAACTTCTTCTCCTTGTGTCAGTATTCCTCAGCGCCTGCGTGTAATGGGTAGTCTGCTCATCATCATGTTGGTCTTCATCGCCACCGCTGTTCTTGTCAAAGTTCCTCTGGAGCCACTGCCCTTTTTCTCCATCACCATGGTGAAGATCATCATCATCAACTGTGAGTCTGTAGCATTTGGTTGAGGGCTCCTTGTTACCGATGTGTTACTTCTTAATTTAGCTCTTTATTAGGGTTGTAACAGGTTGAAACATGAAACTTGATGTGCAAGTGTTCACCCAATCGACCACATGGTGGCACTGTTATTAACGTCGATTTTTTGTAAGGTCACGCCCCTCATACATGTCCGGTTCAATCTTATCTACAAAAAAGCCTCTTGGACCATATAACTCCGCCTACTTATTTCCTGCCATTTAGAATTTGTACAGCTTTTTTTTCCTATCTCCTCCTTCCAAATTTTCTGTGGATCATTATTGGACTAATCTTATTAAAAGATTTTAAAAGCTTGGGGATACTGACCCATGAACTTCCAAAGGGTGTCAAAAGGCTGTGTCTCAGCAAAAAACTAAGTCAACAACCAAAATGAGAACCTGAAATATTCCTTGAAAATTTCAATAAAATCAACACTTCAAAGTCAAAACTTGCAGCAGTTGTTTCATGATAATGTTTAACCACATATGTGAAACTATTGGGAAAGCACTCAGTCGTTTGAGAGGTCGGAAGACGAGAGAGATAATAAGTCCTTCTTACTCTCTGAAGAGTGTGATTGGTCTCTTTCTTTAGACACAAAGTGGAGCTGCTTCTTTCTGTCCAGCCAAATAAGACATATATTGTTTATATTGTTAGTACTTTTTAGGGTCCTCTACGACGAAGGCATATCCAGACTGGTGAACATTTTTAGATTTTGGAGGAAAAGCATTAGTTCATAAAGAAACGTCTATAGCGCCCCCTAGAATTTTTATTTCGTTCAAAAGCCCACAGTGTTTGCCCCCAATGACCGATTGACTTGAAATTTGGCACACATGTCCACTTGCACTTGCTCTACAAAAAAGTCAATGGTGACCATAGAATGTGCCTAATCAGATTTGACGCCATTTAGAATTTCATAAAGAACACGTTTTTTTCTATTTTCTCCTAAACGCTAGCTCCGATTCGTACAAGACTTTCTGTGGTTCATTATTGATTCATTCCAAAATCGGGCAGTAGGATCTTGAGGTGGTTTGTTTGCAGTATAGTATAATTTCCTGCATGCAGGAAAAAACGTCTAACTCATAGACGCTTACTCTGACAGTCACAGACTTCTCGACAGCGTGAACCGGCGTCCAGCCAGTACCCCCGACGACGTGGAGGAGGAATGAGGACCCGCACATCGCTGCTTGCAGCTTTAATATTGTGATTGTTGTTCTTTGTTTTATTCTTTGTTGGGAGTTGGTTTTGTTTGAATAATTATCTGTCTCTCTGTCTGTCTGTCTCTCATTCTGTCTGTCTGTCTGTCTGTCTCTCTCTCTCTGTCTGTCTCTCCCTCTCTCTCTGTCTGTCTGTCTGTCTCTCTCTCTGTCTGTCTGTCTGTCCCTCTGTCTGTCTGTCTCTCTCTGTCTGTCTGTCCGTCTCTCATTCTGTCTCTGTCTGTCTGTCTCTCTCTGTCCCTCACTGTCTGTCTGTCCCTCTCTGTCTGTCGGTCTCTCATTCTGTCTGTCTGTCCCTGTCTGTCTCTCTCTTTCTGTCTGTCTGTGTCTCTTTCTCTCTGTCTGTCTGTCTGTCCGTCTCTCATTCTGTCTGTCTCTCTCTCTCTGTCTGTCTGTCTTTCTCTCTGTCTGTCTGTCTCTGTCTGTCTCTCTGTCTGTCTGTCTCTCTCTCTGTCTGTTGATCTGTCTTCAGCGTTTGGGGCGGTGCTTCAGGGCAGTCTGTTCGGGATGGCCGGGCTGCTTCCGGCTTTGTACACGACTCCCATCATGAGCGGTCAGGGCCTCGCTGGGAGCTTCGCTGCCTTCGCCATGATCTGTGCCATCGCAAGTATGATTATGAACTATGAACTCCTTACTAATTCCTTAATACGGTATTGATAACACATCAATAACTTAGCAATAACCCATAAGTAACTCATCCATAACATCAAATTTAGTTTTATTCGAAAAATACAAATAATAATTATTATATATATATATATAGAATATTTTCTGTAGAATTCAGTCAGTATGTTCTCCTTCTTCTCCTCCTCATCTTCTCTTCTGGTCCATCTCCACCTCTCCTCCCTTCCTCTCCTCCTCTCCTGCCCCCCCCCCCTCCTGTAGGTGGCTCAGAGCTTGAGAATGCAGCGTTTGGTTATTTCATCACGGCCTGTTTTGTTATTGGTCTGTCTGTCCTTTCCTACGTCCTGCTGCCTAAACTGGTAAGTACACACACACACACACACACACTTTATAGGACACAGAGGACAAGACACAGATGTGATTATTCACCTAAAGTCCCACATGTAAGTATGTTTGTGCGTCTGTGTGTTATTAGTGCAACTAAGCCATGTATGCTCACGTTCAATTAAGTTTATTTTGTATAGCCCAGAATCACAAACTCCCCTCAGAGGGCTTTACAATCTGTACACATACGACATCCCTGACCTCACATCGGATCAGATAAAACCCTTTCACAGGGAAAAAAGGAAGAACCCTTCAGGAGATCAACAGAGGAGGATTCCTCTCCCCGGATGGACAGAAGCAATAGATGTCATGTGACCAGATGAACAGAGTTACATAAACATTCAATGAGTATGACAGAATGTATGGATAATTAGTAGTAAGCATGGACCACGATCCAGACCTCCACAATCCATGAAACAGAAGGAGAAAGAGAGGGGCGGCATCAGCAGGGTCATGATAGGAGGCAGGGGAGCAGGAGACCAGCAGAGCAGCGACCCAAATAAAGTATATTGCCAAACATTACACTAATTGTGCTCATTAATTGGTGCTGGGGGGGAACCCGGGTATTGGAATCAGAAGTTGTTACACTGGAGCCCAACGTGGGGCCCCCTGAAGTAAAGCACATGGAAGGAGAGGAGCCGATCATCGCGTTGGGGCAAATGCTAGGTGTGATCGCAGCGGTGCAGCGGGACCAGGCGGAGGCAAACCGCCAGTTCCTGGGGGCGCTCGAGGTCCAGACTGAGAGGCAGACCTATGCCCTCGAGCAGCTCGCTGCCCGGACAGCTGCAGTGCCATCGGCGCAGAACCCCTCCACCTGGGCGGGGGTAACTCTGCACAAAATGACGGCAGCCGACGACGGGCAATCTTTTCTTGAGACATTCGAGGTGACGGCGGAGGCGTGCGGTTGGCCGGTGGCGGAGTGGGCGGTCCGTCTCCTGCCTCTTCTCACCTGGGAGGTGCAGACAGCAGCCCTGGGGCTGCCTCCGACAGCTCTGCACAATTATGCTGCGGTGCGTAAAGCCGTCGTGGATCGACTGGGACTGACCCCGCAGGACCACCGGTGGAAGTTCTGCGAGGCAACGCTGGGGTCCGAGGACTGTCCCTTTACGTACGTGCACCAGTTGAAGGACGCCACCACCAGATGACTACAGCCCAGGGCGCAGGCGGCGGTGGAGAAGGTCGTCTTGGAGCAGTTCATGGAGGTGCTGCCGGCCAGAATATCTTGTGGTCAAGAAGGATGGGTCTATGCGGTTCTGCGTGGACTATCGCAGGCTGAATGATGTGTCACGGTTCGTGGCTTACCCAATGCCTCGGGTCGACGATCTCCTGAACCGGCTGGGCACTGCGCGTTTCTTTACGACCCTGGATTTAACCAAGGGCTACTGGTAGATTCCTCTGTCGCCAGAGTCCAAGGAAAAGAAAAGTCCTGGGACAGGGATGCCTTATGTGTACAGATTGTGAAGCCCTCTGAGGCAAATTTATAATTGGTGATTTTGTGATACATAATAATACATAGAGTGAAATGAGATCTTGTCTTTTGTGTTTCATCTAACCCTAAACTTATTTACAAACTAGAATGATATGCATTATCAAATCAGGCCGCATGGTAGCTTCACAATGTTTCATATTTGATGTGGTGTGTTTGTTTTCAGAAGTTTTTCCAGTTTTATCAGGAGAGAAACGGAAACCAGAGGCCAGGCGAGGAGAACTCAGTAAATCTCATAAACAGAGGTACAAAATAAACACGTTGACACTGATCCACAACACCTACTGTAGAAAAACGTCAACTCAGAGTTCAATTTATACTATCAGCTAAGTTTAACTTGATTCTAGTTTTTCTTTGTTTTGCTCTGTCATGTTTTTTTGTTCTCATATCTTCTCCTTTCTCCTCCTCCTTCTTCCTCTTCTCCTTCTCTTCTTCTTCTCCTTCTTCGCCCTTCTCCTTCTTTCTCTTCTCCTTCATATTCTCCTTATTCTTCTCCCTCTTCTTCTTCACCTTCTCCCTCTTTTTCTCCTTATTCTTCTCCTTCTCTTTCTTCTCCTCCTCCTCCTCCTCCTTCTAAAGGTGAAGCAGCTGACCAAGACATAAAACCGAATGTTTCCATGATAAACATCTTTAAGAAGGTCAGAGACACAAGAATCCCAAAGTTTTCACTGATTTTATCTATAAAAAGGGTTAGACACTCTGAAGAGGACCTGTTTGTACATCAGTTAATGACACAACTCAATGGTATGTTTAGCTGGTGATTGTTTATGTGTAACAGGAGTTACATTAACCTTTATTAGGGTCCGAGCGACTATTGCTTTGTCTACATTGGGAGCATTTCTGGGGCACGTAGACATTTTTAAAACTAACCATATTTGGCACGCTTGTCAGGCTTGGTGAAAATAGCCATCTGATCAAGGAGTCACTAAGGTCCGCCTACTTAGATTTTCCGCCATTTTGAATTTTGTGAAAAACACATAATTGACTTTCTTAACTATATGCTTGGTCCAAATAAAAAAAAAAACTAATATCAATCAAATCATTGAAGCCAGATGACCTAGAATATGTCAACCATTTATTTATATCTCATTGTGGTAAGGATCTATGGCCCAATGAACATCTTAGGGGCGTGTCTTGTTTTTCAATGCTCATAGCGTCAACACTATTGGGACTAATCACTTTGAAATATTTTTCCTAAATGCACATGGCATGCCTTAACTTGCAAAAAAAATATTGTGCAATTTGAAGACTAGGGGGCGCTACAATAATTTGCCGAAGTTGGCCGTTTTTCGCATTTTTAGCTCGTTTTTGGCACTTTTTGCCGTTATACATTTAACGTTATCTCCCACAAAAAAATTCCGATCGACTTCAATCTTCTTTCCAGGATGATCAGAAGGCCTTGAGCATGATTATTCTGCAAAAAAACGTTGCTTTCACACACTCTCACTTGTCGTTAAAAAAATTCTAATAAAATCCCACTTTCTGTTTGTTGTTATGCTAGAGACTGCTGCTTTAACTAAACCAATCTTTCCAAAAATAATCATGCATGATGCCAGTCAAGCCCTGAACACATGTACAAGAAGAAACTTTTGAAAATGTCATAGGAACACCAAAAAAAAAAAATGAAATGATCAGAATATATATATAATATATATATATATACACATATATATATATATTTTTAAATACATATTTGTTTTAAATATAAACTATATATTTATGGACACAATATATAAATAATTATATCTGTATATATATTTATATATGTAACAGATTTGTATTGAGCAGGGAAGAAGTTTACTCGGATGATTTCTTTTCCAGCATTTATTTGCTCCTGCAGAAGACAATAAAACACACATATTGTCTTACAAAAGGTAAGAACAAAATAAAATGACAACTTTTAGACACTAATATTTTCTAGCTATATGAGTTCCGATCACATTTTTTCAGCGAACCAGTGGCGCAGTGAGATAAAACACATTCCTTGAGTGTGGGAGTTGTGTGTTTGAATCCAGGCAAGTGCACATTTTTTCATCCCTTTTTTTTTTAACCTTTAATTTACATGACGGGGTCTAGACTTCACGTAGAGACACGTGATGCATTTATCTGTTCACATTCTCAAAGCGCCCTACTGGCCAAAACAAATGAACCTAAAATGCATCAGATTCACATGTAATTTACACAACGTGGTCTACACTTCATGTCAGAGACACATGATGCATGTATATGTTCACATTCTCAAAGCGCCCCCTACTGGCCAAAACAAATGAGCCTAAAATGCATCAGATTCACATGTAATTTACACAACGTGGTCTACACTTCATGTCAGAGACACATGATGCATGTATATGTTCACATTCTCAAAGTGCCACCTAGTGGCTCAACTGGACTTGCTCTAATCTGCCCCAAATGTGTTGTGCTTGTTACAAGTCACGGCCTGAGGATATCGACAAGTCTAATTTCAGTCGTAGTCAGAGCGCCACCTGCTGGCTCAACTAGACTTGCTTGAATCTGCCCCAAGCTCGTCGTGTTCGTTACAAGTCGCGGCCTGAGGGTATCGACAAGCTTATTTTCATTCGCAGTCGACGCGCCACCTACTGGCAAAAGAATATCGGGGTTACGCGACAAACGGTAAAACGTACGACCAGCGGCCCCGCGTTCTCGGCTGAGCGGGTCGGTGTCCCGCTGGCGCCCCCGACTGGCGCGGTGAGCGAGGACCCGTTCATTGCTGCTCGCAGCTTTAATTTAATATGTTTTTCAATAAGTGATTAAATATGTGTCTTCCTCTCTGCTGACCCCTTCAGATCTGGCTGGTGGCTCTGTTGGTCTGTTTCAACTTCACCGTCACCATCGGAACATTTCCCGCCATTACTGCCGACACCAAATCCACCCTCGCCAACGGAGGCTCCTGGGGTCAGTAGACACGTCAGAAAGGGTTCTTCTTCTGTAGTGGTCTCATGTGTTCGACCATCACCATATATAGAGTTTATGTAAAGAGCTGCATGGTGCCTCAGAGCAAGCTGGGCTCGGTTCTGATTCCCAAGCTGGACCGCCCTTCTGTGTGGAGTCAGTATGTCAGCATGGTTCTCTGGGTTCCTCCCACAGTACAAAGACATGTAGCTTAGGTTAATTGCTGTGAGCGTGAATGGTTGTTGTCATGTGTCTGCCCTGTGATATTCTGACAACCATATATCGGCTTGAAAAGCGGATAAAGGTAATGGAAGGATGGAACATATGAAGAAGATGAATGAAAGAAATGAACAAAAACTACGATACGTTTGAGTTGAAGCATGGCATGGAGGGTGCAGATGGCTTGGAAGTTTCAAATTCAACTGATGTTTACTGAAAGGTATTTTTAATTCAAATGTAAGTAGTGTTAAATCTCTGACAAGAGCAGAGGGGTTAGATTACATTTAAGGAGTGAAAATACTTTAAATGGTGGGTGAATAGTACTGACTGGAGTTGATTTAAAGTAAGTGATGGAGTGTGGTGGTGGAGCAGGTCTGTGAAGGAGGAGGACGCCTGATGGAGTGTGGTGGTGGAGCAGGTCGGTGAGGTAGGAGAGGGTAGGAGGGGGTGATGAAGACGTAGATCAAAGTTTCAGCAGCAGATGAGGATGTGATGGGCGGAGACGGGATGTGATGTTTTTTAGGTGAAAGAAGGCAGTTCTGGTGATTTGTTTGATGTGATGTTCAAAGGAGAGATTGCTGTCAAACGTGACTCCAAGGTTGTGGATGTGTGGGGAGGGAGACAGAGTGGAGTTGTTGATGGTGAGGCAGAAGTTGTCACTGGTTGTAGTGAGGGATTTGGGACCGATGATGATAATGACAGATTTATCACAGTTGAGTTTGAGGAAGTTAGTTTGCATCCATGATTTATTGTCAGTGAGGCAGTTGGTCAGAGTGGAGTGAGGAGCAGTGGTAATGGTCTTTGTGGAGATATATTGCTGGACATCATCAGTGTAGCAGTGGAAGAGAAGACCATGTTGACGTATAATGTTACAAAGAGGATGAACAGAAGAGGACCAAGCACCAAACCCTGAGGGACGCCTTGAGACAGAGTAGTTGTTGTCTTTTTGTTAAATATGATTTAAACCAGGAGAGAGCATATCTGGTGATGTTGAGGGACGATTCGAGGCAGGAGAGAAGGATGTTGCCGGAAATGCAGGGAGATGGATAGGGTGGTTGAGGTGTTCAGGTTGCTGTAAATTATGTCAATTTTTGTCTTGAAAAATGAAAAGAAAGAGTTGCATTTGTCCACTGTAAAGGATTTGGAGGTGTTGTCCCTGGGTTTGAGAAGCTTGTTTATTGTTGAGAAGAGAGCCTTTGGGTTGGAGGAGCCAGAGTGTATGAGGTGTGAGGAGTCGTAGGTGACCTACTGAGATGAGTGCGTTTTTGTATTGTTATCGGTAGTCAGAGTGGGCTTGGAAATGGACTGTTAAACCGGTTTACTTGCAGAGTCTTTCAAGTTGGCGCTTACATGAGTGTGTGAATGAGAGTTTTGGTTTTAATGGGAGCCAGCTGATCAAGACAGGAGGAGAGCGGGTTATTGTAGTAGTTTAAAATATTTAAGATTTCTGAAGGCTATATTGCGCCTGGCTTTTGGGATGGGGAAAGGGATGTCAATGTATAATGGGAGAGCTAAGGTGCCACCTGCCTATCAGGACTAACTAACATTAGTAGAATAGCTACGGGAGCAATTTGGGGTTGACATGGGTTAGCGAAGCTGGGGAGCAAACCACCAATCCCCTGATTGAAGGACGACCCTGCTCTCCACTGAACCACAGTCGCACCCCACCATGTGTCTTAGATTTCTGGCCTTTTTGGAAATCAGGTCGGTCCTCATCTGAAGGAGATGCCAATGCACCTTCAGATGTTTGGTAGCGGACAAGAACCAGAAGAAGAACTTCTGCATTTAAGCTGATTACTTCCAATGTTAAGAGTCATTGTCCGTATGAGTGCTGTCTCACTAGACAGATCAACTCGCTGTTTGAGTCTTTTGGTTTTTTTAACAGACAAGTTCTTCATCCCAGTCAGCTGTTTTCTGCTCTTTAACCTGTGTGACTGGGCTGGGCGGAGCTTAACGGCGTTCTGTATGTGGGTGAGTTTCATATCAAGCATTAAACATCCACAATACACCTGTTGAATGATCCAGAGACACAAAACACTAAAAACTGTGTCTCCACCCGGCTCATACAGTTGGTCTTCTGTCTCCGTTCATTCAGTGACTTGCGATGAAGTGTTTTCCCATCTTAGTCCTTCTTTTTGTATTGATAAATTGTTGAATGTGAGTCATTATCTCTGTTTCCAGCCGAGGAAGGACAGTGTGGTGCTTCCTGTGTCCATCTTGTGTCGTCTCATCTTCGTCCCTCTTTTCATGCTGTGTAACGTTCATCCTCGTCTACACCTGCCCATCTTCTTCCACCACGACGGCTGGTTCATCTTCTTCATCATCCTCTTCGCCTTCAGTAATGGCTACCTGGCCAGCCTCTGCATGTGCTTTGGTCCAAAGTAAGAAACAATGGTTACAGTAATGTAACCCTAGTTCTATGAGCACAGGTTAAGCTCTCTACTGGTCTCAATAGGTAACACTCTCTTCACACTGCTGTCCTACATCCTCCTCAGTGAGCGGCGTAGCAGCTCTGTGGCTCCTCGGTAGAGGGCTCAACCGGTGCTCATAGACCTAGTGTTACAATAATGTAACCTTCTCATACATCTGATTCATACTCAGTTGCAGTATCATCATCTACATGTATGATTATATTAATAACATTGCCCATCATAAAAATAACCCAGTAGGCATCTTTATGTTAATTAGATACAACTGTAAATAGTCATGTGATTCAACTGTCACCTAATTTAAAATACTGCTCTATTCATGTACATGTAAACTTCCTTTCATACATTGCATACAAGAAATCTATTCAGAATGACTTGATTTTGATAAAAAATTATTTAATATTTTGTATTCGTGTGAATCACTAATTCATACTTATTATTTCAGAAATGTTCGTCCTCATGAAGCAGAAACAGCTGGGGCCATCATGGCTTTCTTCTTGTCGCTGGGTTTGGCTTTAGGGGCGGCTCTGTCATTTTTCTTAAGAGCACTGGTTTAACTGGAACACCACATCTTTTTTACTGGATTATCATGAAAACAAACTGTGTATTACTGGTTCAACTGGAAAACTACCTGCTTACCGTTGGATTAAATCAGAGACAAAACACCCTGTTTTTATGGGTCTCACTGTATGTGAGTCGTTGTGACTTCACGTCTCATAGGGTCCATTGGACCTGGCAGTATCTAATGCCTGGTGAGCCGGCCTCCTGCCATGGCCCCTGCTGATGTGCCTCGCCGCCTCTCCTCTCTACCTCCTTCTGTTTCATGGATTGGAGTTCCATTCATACATTGTCATATTCATGTAATGTGTTTATGTAACTTTGTAATGCTGTTCATTCTGTACACATGACATCTATTCTTCTGTCCATCCAGGGAGAGGGATCCTCCTCTGTTGCTCTCCTGAAGGGTTCTTCCCTTTTTTCCCTGTGAAAGGTTATTTTTGGGGAGTTTTTCCTGATTCGATGTGAGGTCCTGGGACAGGGATATCGTATGTGTACAGATTGTAAAGCCCTCTGAGGCAAATTTGTAATTTGTGATATTGGGCTATACAAAATAAACTGAATTGAAAAGTGAATTAAAGTTTCCATAAAGTTTTAGATGTTTCAGCACCACTGACTTTTTCAAGATGAGCCTGAAATTTCAAGAGAAAGAGTTCAAAGTGTCATGCAACTCAACAGACCAAACTTAACATCTCCCAAGATCTCCCTCGTTGCCAGTGTTTTGGTACATTCTGTAAAAAAAGTTGAATGTAATGTACACTTAGTACGAGCTCATCATTGATTGTAAAAATACATATATTGTATGTTATAAAAAGTCATAATATAGTGTGTCATTACCCTAACACTACAGTAAATTTAAAAAAGTAATGGTATAGTATTTCGTGAAAAACTCTTGTATCCTCATGCTGCGTTCACACCAAAAGCGTAGAAATAAAGTTGAAATATTTAAACTCTGGCGAATTTTTAACGGCGCCCGGTGAAAATTAGCGTAATTCGCAACCATTCGCGTCTGTGCATTGACTTTGCATGGGATCTACTCACGCGAAAAATTCGCACCGCTTTTGGTGTGAATGTAGCATCACATGCCTTGACAAGCAGAAACGTGCAACGTTCTGTTATCTGTTCTCAAGGAATGTTAAAATTAGCCAAGTGTGTGTTGTTTTCAGGGCATGTATCTAGCTGGAATGCAGGTGTCTCTTTGTTGTTTCCAATTTATCTCTGCCTCCCCTAGATAAGTCAGCCGCCTGACCTTCAGTTATTATGGGAAACTGAACTCAGTTGCTTTTTTATAATCATGAGTCTACTGCTGGCCAAAGTTTATGAGAGCTTTAGCAAATGGAAGTATAAAATAGGATATAA